>NW_010544235.1:405-15673 GCF_000687285.1 Phaethon lepturus | reverse complement strand
CCTGCTGAAGGTTACTCGGTACTCTTTTTCCCCTGCTTGTAGGAAACTCAATTGGGAGTCTAATAAACCCTCTAAGCACTCTCCTTCCCCATCGCTGCTTTCCCTGAGACGTTATATTTGTCAAAATCCTCAAATGGTCATCTCACTTAATTTGGAATTGAAAAAAAAAATTCTTTCTTTTATAACTGTAAAATGTGAAACTGTCCTCTCCTAGTATGCTTCGAAGAAGCTGGTTTGAGGGGTTATTTGTCTTTTAAAATTCTGAAAAATCCAAATGTAACCAGAATATTTCTACGTATGCTGCTTGATTTACTTTAATCCCATTTCAAAGACTTCCTGATTCTTTCCAGTGTCTGTACTGATTTTTGTATACTTTTTCTAGAAAGTTGAAGACGACACAATGCCAATCCGTCGCTCAGTGAATTCTTCTTCCCGGGAAACTCCTCCCAAAAGCAAACCTGCTGAAGGTGAAGAGGTCAAAGCGGGTACGGTAATAGTTCTACAGTGGATTGTTAATGTATATCCAAACATAGCCGTGTGTTCTGAAACTCCTGAAAAAAACTTACTGCCATGATTGAAATATTATTAATGCTTAGCTTCTTTTCATAGGCTTTTCCTGGATAATTGGGAAGTTGTATTTTGCAGCCACTCTTTTCAGTGTGAGCCCATTTGTTTCGTCCTTCATATCCTGTGGCAAAGCTCCGACGCTCCAGACATGAAAATATATCTAAATATAGCCCCTTTTAAGCATGCATATTCTTTAGAGTAAAGGTAGAAATTGTGAAGTTTCAGTAGTGTCAGGAAGATGGGTTGAGATCGAAAGGTGGAGTTAATGAGTGGAAAAACAAAATATTTAATCATTTTTTTCGTTCTTTTCCTGAACAAAAGGATTTTACCACAATGTGACATAAAATCTAGTCTGATATTAATGTGTCTTGCTCTTAGCAGCTTCACCTCAGTTTCTTAGAATGTGTCATTTCAGTGTCATATTCGGTTAGTTTCGTTGACTTTGTCCTCTTTGGTGTCACAAATAAATAACATATGAAACTAACTACTAATACACTGCGTATTTTAAATGCATGATGCATCCATGGGAAAGCTATGCACAAGAATGTAGCAGGAGTGCTTAAGCTCCTTCTCAGAGACAGAGAACCTGTCTACTGCGTGGTAGACAGCTCTTTACCCAAAAAGTGGGTAATGGCAGTTTATATGCCTCTTATCTAGTAGGCAGTCCAGCTTCGAAGGCCTGTTCTCAGCTAAATATACTGGAGTTAATTTGCTTGATAAGTTGACTTCTGACTGGATTTGATCCTGCTGATAGACAAGTGCTTCTGCAAATGCATGTGCAATCTAAAGTTTTGCCGCGCCTGGAAAAAATGTGATCGAATGGTTAAAATCTGTCAGGTACCACAGTGCGTGGCACAGAAACAGCGGTATCTGAAGACTAGTGGGTCGTAAACAAAGCTACTTGTATGTATCTATCCAAGTTTCTTGTAGAGATGTATGATTTTGCACCTTTCCGAGTTAAAAACATATAAACCTCAACTAGTGTTTCATGGTACTGATTTCCTCCTCCCTTCCCCACGCAGGCGCCTCTGGGGGATGATTGCAACAGCAACTTCTGGAGTTAAGAGGAGAAGACTGGGGGAATTAGTTCATTGTGAAAATGCTACGTGATGTTGTTTGGAGTTATTCTGGCATTTGATGGCTGATTGCACCTTACTGAAGCTCTTTCAGTAGTTTTGTTCACTTCTGAAGTTACATTCAAATCATCTGTTTAAATTAGAGAAATTGGGGGGAAATAATTGGGGGGGGGTGTTCTTAAGCTTTTTTTCTTTCCCCCCTCTGCCTTCATGAAGAATAGAGACTAGTTTTAGGCAGTCACTTGCTGCATTTTCACATCTTTTAGATGCAGAAGTCACTTCTGAGGAGTCTGCCTCTGTTGAAGAAGAACAAGAGAATGAAACCTTGCCTGCTGCATCCAGTGAAGCAGGACAGCCAAAGGAACCTGAGAATGAAGGGAAGGAGGAAACAAAGTCCTCAGAAGAAACCAAAAAGGAGTAAGGCTTGCTTAGTGCTGAATTCAGGAATTTGGGTAGGATTCTGAAGAAAGTGGTGTTCTAGAGATAGAAAAGATGGTGGGAGAGATGGGGAAAATAGGGTGGGTGCCTTAAGGTGCTCGTATTTCTGAGGAAGAAGCTACCAATCAAGTGTAGCTGCTGTTCTAGAACATGTGTGAGGCTGAATACCAAGATAGGATCTTTTTTTTTTTTTTTCCTATTAGAAACATCAAAATGTTCTTTCAGTTATTTTCAATGTCAAATGTTCTGGGCTTTTTGTTGTTGTCGTTCTGCTTGTTGACTTGTTTTACAGTGTCTTTTGTCTTACTATTGCTTTGTATTTTTTCTAAGCGAGAAGGATCAGTCTAAGGAAAAGGAGAAGAAGGTGAAAAAGACCATTCCTGCGTGGGCTACTCTTTCTGCTAGCCAGCTAGCTAGAGCACAGAAGCAAACTCAGATGGCTGCCACCTCACGTCCCAAAATGGATGCTATTTTAACCGAGGCCATCAGGGTAAGCAGGAGACAAATGTTGCTTTTGTTCGTCTGTCACAAAGCAGAATAATTTGTGTGCCTAAAATCCACAGTTTCAGCTTGCTGATGGTACAGATGATAGTGCTGCCTGTTAGCAGGAAGCTTACTGTGTAAGACGTGTGTGCTTCTGCCTGGAAGCCCATGGAGCTGAAATGTGAGTGCATGAGGATGATGAGGGGCCCTGTAGGTTATTTCTTTGTTTAGAATGCTTCCCTCCCCAATTACATTATTAGAAACAGATAGGATGACATAACCTGGTTGATTGCTGTCATCAGTTAATTTGGTGTGCCTTCTAGCCATATTTAACTTTATTTACCTTGATTAATCCATCTATTTGATAGGTGCTTTTTTTTCAGCGTTAACTGATTCTAGTTCAGGACAGATGGAGATACTGTAAACTAACATTCCAGTGTGGTGTTGGTCTTCGTTTAGTGTATCCCTCCTGTTTGTAAGAGAAGACCTGTGCAGTTGTAGCTGGGCTCCTGCTCCCCCCTTGAGGCTTAGTTCACGCACGTTGCCTTCACAGAAGGCCTGGGCTCCACCAGCCTTAATAGCAAGATGGCCTTTCTAGCTGCTCTATCTTCAAAACATGAACTTCAACTTTGGGTTTTTTTTACTAGTTTACTAATGTCTGTCCTCCATTTTCTTTAAAAAATAGCAACTTGTTCTGACTTAATGATTACTCTGTCTGACATTAGTAAAATGACTTACCGGTTGTGCAGTGTTGGTTTGCCAAAAGGGGACTGTATTTTGTTGTAGCATGTAGTGTTTATGCCATTACTTGCAAGTGCTTCAGAATTGGGGAGTAGTTGATCTGCGCTTGCTGTGCGCTTTTGTGTTGTCTGCTCTTCAGCTTCTGAAGGGGAAAGTTAAGTATTTTGTTAGTCATATCTTATACTCTTGAGTCATTGTGGGGAAAAGGCCAGCCCTGGCATCCCGTACCGATGTGCTGGCCTGTATGCATCAGTTCAATCTCTGTTCTTCCAGTCCCACAGCAAGATAATTTCAGTGCAGGTGGTTTCTACTAACCTTTTGCTTCTGTTTTCAGGCATGCTTTCAAAAGAGCGGTGCATCGGTGGTTGCAATACGTAAATATATCATCCACAAATACCCTTCCCTGGAGCTTGAGAGGAGAGGCTATCTTCTAAAGCAAGCATTGAAAAGGGAGCTGGAGAGAGGAATCATTAGACAGGTAAGAGTTGCTTTGTGGAACAGCACTGGAGGTGGTATTACTGAATTACGTAGGAGTTTAAGAAACTCTTAGCAGGTTTCTGGGGTTATCATGTTTTCCCTCGTGGAGGCTGATCGCCCTCTGTCTCCACTTTGTTAGACACTGACAGAATTTCAGCATTGTTGTGTCAACCAGATGCTTTGTACAGTTGTCTTTCGTGCAATTTATGACCGTTTCTTAGTGTTGTGTCATATGGCATTGCAGCAGCATGTGTCTTCAAACTGAGTCTAGCAATGTCACTTGCTGCAGCAGCATGTTTCTTTTAACGCTGTAATTTATGCCTGTGATATCTGTTAGGGTCTCCTGGTCAGGACAGCAGAGTATGTTGTTAATGTCTGGCTGTGGTTTCTGATCTTACTGTGTCAGTGGTGAAGTCTTAAGTGTCAGTGGGTTCAAATCAGGCCTCTGCCATAACCATGGTGACAGTGCATTCAAAATCTGCGTAACGATGTCAATTAGTCTCTTTCAGGTTGTTACTATTCTGAGTTACTTTTGTTAAAGACTGAAATGGACTTTCTTTCAAACTAGGTGAAAGGAAAGGGAGCTTCTGGGAGCTTTGTGGTGGTGTCTAATGCAGGAAAAACTGTTCCAAAAGCCAGAGACAGAAAGGTAAGATGGATCATTTTAAACAATACTCTGAAAAATCTTGCACTGAAACACGTTATCTTATCAAATGCAGCCTAACCTCAACCCAAACAGTATTCTCCTCCTTGCTGTACTTCTCCTCCCCAAGTACTGTAATTAAAACACCCATCCCACTAAAATCAGAATCAGAAAGCTAGTATGAGAAATTAAAACCAAGTAGAATAATCAAAATCTTAGTTTTACGATGTTTACGTTAAACCCCTAGGCTTTGGTTCAGAGGCAGAAAACTGAATAACCATGAAGTTCCTCTTCTGTCTTTACCTGGTAGAGAGAGATGCCTCTCAGGTATTGTAAGAGAGCTTTATGCTACTGCTGTTTCTGTTATATCTGTTGCGTGGATAAATGGAAGACTTCAGTCTTCAGGACTGTCAGATGAACATTTTTCCATCAGCTGTGAGGGCTGAAGGAGGGAGGAAGAAGAAAATGTCCTGAGGCTTCTGGATGAAAGCTGCTGATGTTGGGTGTATATTGTTCAGAGGTAGTAAAATGTGATGTGTTTTTTGAGCCTAGTCCTCACAATAGGTTGTGGTTCCAGCACCACTGTTCTCCACTCCCTGCTGCGCTGGGCGTATGGAATGCATTTCTAACACTGCAGTTACAAAATGCTTAGCTGGAAATACCGATCCCCTTGCAGCTTAGACGGGTGAACCCGGAGAGTATTGTAATGCCTTGGTGCTTATCTCTTGGCTACGGGGGAGACAAAAAGTCCTAAAACTGAAGGAAACAGTGATGCACTCGGTGCGAGGGCACTGAAGGAAACTAATTGCAGTGTAACTTCTTTTTAAATAGAGCTCACTGGCTCCACGAGAAGTTTGAGCAAGGCACCTGATAACTCCTAACACATCACTTTTCTCGTCTGCATCATATCGGTGTCTTTGTTCGTATTTACTCTCTCTGTGTTGCAGCAGAACGAATAGCTTGCTTTTGTTTTTGGTAAATTCAGCTAGCAATCGAGCAGCTGTCTGGGTGAGTGGCACCCTCACCCGTTTGCAAAGCTGCTGTTCAGCATCAGAATCATGAAACTTCAGCACATTTCCCTGCTGTCTTTTCTGTATAAAAAACAGTCTGGTTTTTTTCTGATCATCCCCGCCCCATAGTAACACAGGGATGGAGGAATATTCAGGAGAAGGGAGTGTTGGCCTCAATCAAGGTTTCATTCTGTCAGGGGAAAAAAAAAAAAGGCACTTCTGTTTAGCTGTTCATTTTTTGGGAAGATTTTGACCTGCGTGAATGGGTCTTGCTTTTGATGGCTTTTGTGTTTCATATCAACATGTATCATTTTCACCTGTTTCATTGAAGGGTAGCAGAGGAAAATGCCTGTAGAAAGAGGAAGGAATCCATTAAAAATACAGGTGTGGTTAAATACTCAGCAATTTATATTTGTAAAACTTTCCTAAGACTCGTATGAAAATTCCAGACAAATTTGCTCGATTTTTCCTTAAACTGCTACTAAACTTTTAAAATTGTTAATTTAAAGAGCTGCTTTACAGAACTTGATTTTCCAGATCCGTGGCCAGTGTCAGGAGCACTTCTGCCCACCTGTGCGTTGCTAGTTCGGACAACCCAGAGTTTTAGGCCCCACTGATGCGTAAAAGTATGTGTATTTCAGAAAAGCACTTCCGCTTCGACTGCAGAGCAACAAGTCAAGCTGGAAGATATCCTGCCGCTCGCTTTCACCCGCCTCTGTGAGCCGAAGGAAGCTTCTTACAGCTTGATCAAGAAATATGTGTCTCAGTATTACCCCAAACTCAAAGTAGATATAAGGTAGGTGCAGGAGGATGCTTTTGCAAGGAGAGCTCCGGAGGGGCAGTGGAACGCAGCCTTCATCGGGCTTTGCCTCACTTCACAGTGATTCAATTCAGTATTTCAGCAGACTGGTGGGACTCTGCGTTGTAGAGCCTGCAGGAAAGGTCGAGGAAAAGCTGTGCCTTTTTCTGCATGCCTCCACACCTCATCTTTGTTCCTGACGCCGACATCAGCATTGCTCTAGGCATCTCCATCCTTAACCAAAACCAATCCCTTTAGCTGCGTAGATGTGAAGGCCTCTCCTTGGGATCTTGTTCCACTTGGTTCTGGATGCTTGAACTGGCACAAGCTTACAATAATCCTTAAGTTTGCCCATACGGAGCGGGTCAAGGCTTGGGGAGGAAGCAAATCTAGGAAAACTCTGTACATCATCTCTTACAGGGGCTTGTACTCATTGCCCACCGAGTCCAAACGTGCTTTTCAAAATGAATAAATCCTTCCAAGCAAAGCTTGTCTGTTTCTGGATACGCAGTGACACTCAGAAAGCGTTGCAGTTGAATTTCCACTAACATACATTGTTCTTCTCATGCAGTCAGCACTTGCTGACAGATCTCCATTTAAAATGTCTGTATGTAGGCAGATACCACTTGTAAGTACTGCTCTACTCACACTCTGTATAAAGCATTGTTTCTCTCTTTGTTTTTTAAGCTGTCAGTGTGTGTCGTAAAGCTTTATCCTCCTGTATTTCAGACCCCAGCTGTTGAAGAATGCCCTGCAGAGAGCTGTAGAGAAGGGCCAGTTAGAGCAGATCACAGGGAAGGGAGCGTCTGGGACATTCCAGGTCAGAGCCAGAGTTCATCTTATTTTGTTGACTGTACTGACCACAAGCCTCGGATATAAGTTAATGTGCCCTCTCCCTACCCAGTTTCATTGGGTACGCCTTTCTTTAGCAGCCTGTCATATTCAGGAGTTGTCACGCTATGAAGCAGTAGGACTCTTATTCTCCTTTTGGTCTACATTTCTGGAGCAGCCCCCCCCTTCCTTGCTTAGTATGCTCCACACTGCTTCAGCTCTGACTCACTAGCACAGTAGGGGAGATGGTGGGGTAAGCTTTCCTTTCCATCACTAATTGTAAGTGCAGTAGGTACCCCAGATGCCTGCAACATCTCTTTCTCATGTCTGTGCCATAGAAGCCTCTTGGGTACATTTGGTCTGTGGGCTGGAGGAAGATCTGACTTAATTCCTTCCCTGAGCGATAGGCCCTTAGCTTGCCACATCCTTGCAGTGTATTTGGGGAGTAGGACAATGTGTTACTGATAAAAAGCACTCCAGGCCAGTTGACTGAATAGGCCTGTCCTCCCAATTAAAGCTGGGAAAGCAGCGTTCCCTGTGCAGTGTTTTAATATAAAACATATCTGTGCTAATGCAGGAGCGCCGACCCACCTGGTGCAGAGGAGCTTGTCCTGACCTGGTTTGGGAGAATTTTGTCTTGATGCTTTTCTCTTCCTCCTTGGAAAATAGCTGAAGAAATCAGGGGAGAAGCCCCTGCTGGGTGGGACTCTGATGGAAGATGCCATCCTGTCTGCTATTGCGGCCATGAATGAACCGAAGACCTGCTCCACCACAGCGCTGAAGAAGTATATCCTGGAAAACCACCCAGGGACCAACTCCAACTTCCAGGGTAAAGTACCAATCCGTGAACCGCTTCTCTTTTACGTGCTGAAAGAGGGTCCTGCAGCTGCGGATGTGTCTGTGCAGCACCTTTAAACTATTCTGTTGAGCTCGCTGGGGATCTGACAGCTGCTCAGCTCTTTGTGCTGCGGAGATGCTTGGTGTTTTTAATTCCCATTAGTTCCTTTCAAGCCTGACAAAGGCTGGTTTCTGAGACATAATGCATGTTTCTCTTGTCTATAGCATGTTCCCAGGAAGGGGGAATAGTATTAAAGTACTTTATTGTTCTTAAATCATCAAGTTGATTTCATCTGTCCTCTCTGTTTTGAAAGGCTACAGCTTGGCATAAATGCCATTCCTAGTTGCTTTTTATTTAGAGAAGTTGCATAGTCTGACTTTTAAAAAAAAAAATTCGTGAGCACCCCTCTTACCGGTTTGTTTGAGGTCCTTCTTTGGCTCTCATTTCAAAAGGTCAAGCAAGTGAGGAGAAAAACTAATCCTGTTATATTTGGTAAGGGATTTGGCATGTCTTTGTTCCCAGGAATGACACTAATGTCTGTTTTGACTTTTGCATTAGCAGAAGCAATACTAACAGAAACTTTAAAGTAGAACTTCCAATAGCTTATTTGCATTATGTAGTCCGAGGCCTGATGCAGTTGTTTAGCTGAGGAGCTCATTTGAAGCAGGATGAGCTTGCAGTGGTCTCAGCTGGAGTCGAACCTGAAAGTAGATCAGTTTGTTACTGTGGTTTCACAGTGCTGGTGCCATCCCTCAGGACATGGGGCCGGAGAGGAGGTTGCTGATCCCGCACTCTTCACCTGGAGCTGAAGCACAGCATCAGCACTGCTGTCTGAGGCAGAACTCGCCGAGACAGAAGAGCACCGGTTCCCTCACAGCAGTGTGGGCTAAAGAAGTTGCCCGAGGCCTTTTGCCAATTAGAGACTGATGTCAAGCGTGACTACTTAATCTTGGGGCAGGGAAGAGAGTTTCCAGGCTTGCTAAGCCCTTGCGTGATTTATTTTCAGGACCACTGGAA
Source organism: Phaethon lepturus (assembly GCF_000687285.1). NCBI lineage: Eukaryota > Metazoa > Chordata > Aves > Phaethontiformes > Phaethontidae > Phaethon > Phaethon lepturus. Next base: position 6,753 of record NW_010544235.1, on the reverse strand, counting down.
ATTACCCTTGTCCTTAGAGGCCTGTGTTTAGCCAGCCTCCAGCGCTTGTCAGTCTTGCAAGTCAGATGAGGAAATTTCAGCTTGCAATCTGTTGTTTTCTTTCTCCTTCCATTACATAAAAGGAATTTTGATGATCTCTGCTCTGTTTTAAGAGCAACCGGAGGAAGATCTGGTGAGATGTAAAAGCAGACGGGTACGCACTGCAGAGCCAAGTGCTCTGCACTTCTCCCCATTTTATACCTTGTACTTATAACTGGACTTGACTGGAATCAAATCCTTTACGTGCTGCTATTGATCTTTGATACCCAGACTAAAAACAGCCTTATGTTTCACCTGTTGCTCCTGTTGATGAAAGTGTGGGGTTTTTAAAGAGCTCTTGAACTATGACGATCCTAATGTTGCCACACTAGTAATTTAATGGATACAATCAACTCAGTTAGCTGTGCAAGCTCTTCCAGTGCCATTCAAAGTAAAACATTTCAGCAGAGGTAGCCAGTAAGCTGGTGAAAGTATGGCTCTGTCCTAAATGATTCTCTTGCTGTGCAACGTCAGTTCTTGATAAAAGCCTGTTTCGGGAGTGTTGAATAAGTGTCTGGAGTGGATACTTTTGCATTAATCGTACAGAACAGATTCAGATGACAGTTCAGCCAGCATGTTTCTTTGGATTTTTCTCTTTCCACTCCTCAAGTGAACCTCTTTGGAATGTGCTTGGGGACAGGCCTTGCTTTTCCCTTGCTTTGGAGAACACTAAATATGTAAATAGTCCCTCTAATTCAAGCTGAAAATGGTTTTGAACTTCAGCCCTTTGCCAGAGACAAAAATCCCCTGTACTTGCACAGTTTCGGTCACAATTCTTACACGGTGCACAGTGGCACAGAAGAGTGGAATCAGAAGTGCATTTGTCATATTTCTAGGCCAAATATTTTCCCTTTTTAAAAAAAAAAGGCAAAACAGAATGAGGAAAAATGCACTACATACTAAGTTTAGAACAGGAGGAAGGCAAAAACAGGGTGAAGACTTGTTTTAAAAAACACTTTGGAGAACAGGCTGGAAAAAACTGAGACTTGGGTTAAGTTTGGACAGAAGTAGTTACATGGCGCTGTTGAATGCATTTATAAAGGAGGATCCCTAGATCATGACATCAAAAACCTGCACTGTTCTTGACTTCTTCCTTTGGAGCATTTAAAGCCACGTTTACTAAGTGTTCAGGAACAAACACTTGTATCTTCTTTCTGGAAATTAACTGTGAGACAATTTCCCTTTAAATAAGACAATAAAACTTCTATAATGCAGTGGTCTAGCTGTCCCCTACACAGAGCAGGTGCTCTTTGCTGAGTGCGGAAAGAAGCGTGCGGTGATGTCTTCACAAGTCTTGGGTCTGCAGTGCTGTTTCGTTCCTCTGCAGGTGTCCTGGTCTCATCCTGACTCTCCATCTCTGATTTCAGAGGGCACTGCAGAGAGCAGTAAGGTTAGACAAGTGGATAAAGATAGTAACACGACCTTTCTCTGATTTTTTTTTTCTTTTTTTTTCACAGTTCATCTACTGAAGAGAACCCTGCAGAAATGTGAGAAGAACGGCTGGATGGAGCAAATTTCTGGAAAGGGCTTCAGTGGAACCTTTCAGCTTTGCTTCCCTTATTATCCTAGGTAAAGAGCTTGGCTGTAAAACCACGTTCAAGATGAGTGTTGCATTGGTCAGCCAGAGAGCAGTGCTGAAGTTCATAGGCCAGCCTCGTGATCACAGGGAAGTTTGTGGAGGATTTAATAACTGATGAACTGCAACGTTGTCACCCATACTCACTCTAGATAATGACACTACTTGGGTAATGACTGTGAGTGAGCACAAAACTGACGTCATTAGCAAGGGAAGCTTTTAAGGGCAATAAAAATATTGGGCTCAATATGACAGAGTACCTGAGAACGATGCACCCTTTTTTTGTAGGATGGGGGCTATTTAAGCATTCCCATGCTAAAACAAATTCGCGTGAGCAGGTAGTGTGGTGGTGGTGTTAACATGAGGATGCCTATAACAAGTAGGACCCAGCTGTTTGCCTTTCTTGATGCCGATGTGGAGGAGAGGTGGGAGGAGGGAAGATGACCTAGATTAGCTACTGTGAGACTAAAACAGCCTTTCTTCTCCTGCTGTGAGCGTATATTGTGCTGGGCCACGTGGAGCCCAGAGATGGTGACTTAGTGTCCCACGAAGAGCCAAATGGTAGCGCAGTCATTAAAGTCTCTGCTCCTCATCTTCTTTTATTGCATACAAAGTCCTCAGCGGCTTCAGCTGCCTTCAGAGTCACTGAAGTCTGATCTTGTCCCTTTGTTGTCTGCCTTCCTGCGTTTGCACAGAAGGAGCAACGAGGAAGAGAACCGGAGAAGGGACAGCTTAGGGCTGGGGTGTTCCTGGTGACTTCTGCCGTTGCAGAGACTAAATAATGTTGGGCTCAGACAGCAAACACAGAAGTCTTGGGGTATTTCTGGATTAGCCTCAAAGCTGTAACCTCACAGGCGGATGGGCAGCAGTGCCTGATGAGAGCCAGGGTTACCCAAGGCTTGCTGACCCTCAAGTCGTACCCTTAGGATTAAGTCTCACTCTGACAAGAACCCTTTTGTAGCCCAGATGTGCTCTACCCAGAGAAGCAGCAGGATGAGGACTCTGAGGAATCTGATGAGGAAGAAGAGGAGGAATCTGAGGAGGAAGAAGAATCTGAAGAGGAAGAGTCTGAGGAGGAAGAGCCACCACCAAAGAAGAGGTATGGCAGCATGAGGGATAAATGGGCTCCTTTGGATGAAATAAAAGTGGCTGTCAGAGCTGTAGAGCACACAGGCTTGTCTCTTGCTGTGGTGGTTTGTCTACAAGGCTGTTGCTCGGGAGGTGTTGGAAGAAGATGTTTCTAAATTGTCCCTTGTTCCAGAGAGAACGATCTCCCCCATTCCATGATTTGAAGCTAACCTCTTCTCCCTCCAGATGTGAAGAGAGCCTGTATTTATTCTTTGTAATGCCTTTAGTCTCCTAGAGGTTGCCTTTTGCGCTTTACAAAAAGTGTGACATTTCACATGGGACTCTTTGTATTTAATAAGTGTTTCCTTAGGAAAACTTCCCTACAGCATTATTTGCAATTCCATAGCCAGATATGAAACCTGCCTTACTCAGAATGTGGGTTTAAGATAAGTTTTGTTCATTAAGTAATAAAATTCCGTTTAGGGAAAAGAGAGTGCTTCAGTCTCTGAATTGTTCTGACGATTGACTTTGATTCTTTGTCATTATTTTTATGTTTATCTGCCTAACGAAGGAGTTCGAAACCTTGCTGGCAGAGCACTGTGTGGATTGAGAAGTGCTTAGTGTGGCAAGATCCACCAAAGGAATTCTTGCTCTTTTGGGATTTAGCTAATGAAATCCACTGCATAAAGGAACATCCGTGGTAAAGAACAAGGATGCCAAGATCTGCCTCGTTTATGCAGATTGACGACAGCAGCTCTGCTCTGGGTAGCATTTGCGCCTCCACTGAGATCTTGTGCTGTCTCTCTTTCTGACAGGATGCAGAAGAGACCGCCTCCAAAATCACGGAGCAGGGCCCCTCCGATGAAGCGAACAGAGTCCAAACCCAAGCCAAGAAAAACCCCCGCAGCCCGCCGGGGGAAAGCAAAGCCCCCTCCCAAGGTTAAAACCCCTGCTAAGAAAGCCAAACCAGCAGCCCCAGCCATCAAGAAACCCTCTGGTGGCAGCTCTTCCAAGAAACCAGCAGCCAGTGGGAGAAAGGAAGTGAAACCCTCTGCCAAGGGCAAATCCACCATGAGGAAATCTCTCCGGGCAAAAAAGTAAAATTTTTTCCACTTGTCAGGGAATCCCATGGTCAAATCCACAATCTTGTTTTATAAGTCAACGTGCATTTGTATTTTAGTTCTGATGCTTAAACACTTCTTTAATTTTTATTATTTTTTTTTTTCTTGAATGATGGGGAAAAAGCTGAAAACTAAATCAAACCAACCCGAGCATTTTTTAGATCTCGATGCTGTGCCTCGTGCCTGCCCCTCCCCTGGAACAAGTCATCTTTAGTTTCTGCAATAATTTTAGGACTTTTCTAAGACATACATAATCTGTACATTTTTATGGCGTTCCTCTTGGGTTTGGGGGGGAGGGTTGGCTTTTAAAAATTCTTCAAAGAAGATCTTTATATCTTCAGACAGCAGGAACAGGATGACTGGGGGAAATGTGATTCTTAATGAGAAGGTACAACGGCAGAAGAGTCCTCCCTAGATCCCCCTGCATGACGAGGTCCTTAACGCTTCTGTGAAGAAGCAGTGTATATACAGCACTTGCACTGAGTCCTGGAGGTGCTGCTTTCTGCTCGGCCCTCAGAGCGACAGGCTGAGGAGGCGGCGCGTTCGGCTCCTCCAGACCAGCAAGGTTTGTTTGACGGTGAGTCAGATCGTCAGTAAACGGAGGCTGCAGCGTCTGCTCGTCGTCTGATGCCCGAGGGTCTCCAAAAGGGGTAGTTCTCGGTTAGGCGGGTGATTTGAATTAGTGTTTCCATGCCACATCTGTTACCTTAAAACCAAAATATATAAAAGTCTTCTTGAATCCAACTTTCATATGTTTTTAAGAGATGAAGAGCCTGAGTTTTGTCACCTCTTGTTTACCCTTTTTTTAAAGAAAAGTTGGAGAGCTATACAATTGCTAATGTAGAGATGTTGATAAGTGAAGAACATGCAGTTTGCTAAAATAAAATGAAACTAGATTCCAGGCCTGCTTTGTGTGTCCTTTCTCTTCCTCGTCACAGCTTTCTCCTCCGGGAAATGTAGAGAGGAGGGAATTACAGTCACGGTGGAGTGCTGCAGAGGCAAGTCTTTGTTAAAAAGTACATTGCCAGCGTGAAAGACTGGGGCTGTTTTAGCCTGAGCCCCTGCCAAGCTCTGTAACTGGACAGACTTGTGACCTTTTTCTTCCCCACTTTTCTGCAGACAAAGGTGAGCAAGAAGAAAGCTCAGTTTGAACCTCTTGCTGCTCCTCTTCTCCCTCTGCCCCCCGTCAGTGGCCAGTGGGGACAAAAATATCGTCCCCGCTCTGCCCTGCTCAAACAGAGCAGTGCCCGCATTCAAACCATGCTCCACCGCGTCGCCAGCTCTCCCTTCGATTGGGGCAGCGCCGGTGATTCCGATGTGACCCGACAGTCTTTTCACTTAACCTGCTATTTGGAAAGAGCTTTGCACGTACCGTGCCGAGAGAAGTTACCTCACATAAAAAGCAAAAAAGGAGAAAACAGCCTTACTGAAGTTATTCTTTTCAGTTGCTGTCCCAGTGTGCAACCCTCTAACAACTGGGAGTTAAAAAAATTCTTACAGAAATGCCCTAAATTGTCCCCAGCCCTGTAACAAGGGTGCAAACAGCAGGTTAAGGAAAATTGCAGTTGATGGGAAATTGAGAGTGAAAGCCCTGACGAAAGAGTAATCTGCAGGGATGTAAAGCAATTAGAAACATTAGTTAATGGCTCTTTCCTAGGGATACTTGTACTGAAACTGGGGGTTTTGTCGGCTTTTTCCTGCAGGCGGGCACTATGGTGAGCCAAATTTGAAAAACCGCTTCTCTCATTGACAGGATATTGATGGGGACGAGGAGTCCTTGCCCAGCTGTGGGGCATCGCGCAACCTCCCTCTTCCCGGTACCATTCCCACACCAACAACCCAACGGATACTTCTTAAAATACGGGTCTGGATAATAGCGGTTTTTTCGCATGTGAGCATAGCTTAATTTTGCTGCAGGGCACCTCGAATTAGACAGGTGTGATAAAAACAGCCATTAGCTCCCTTGGTCATCGCCAAACTCTTTATGGTTGTGGTTTTAATTGCTAATTAGGTGATTTCTGCACACCAAGCCAAAAAAAAACGGCCGCAGGTCTGGTTGCATTTATTCTGAAGGACCGATCCTCTCCACCGCTTCACGTTCCAGCGAGCAGCAACCGGGATGGAATGGGACAGTCTCCAGCCCGCATCGGCATTGCGGGCAGAGCAAGCGGCCGCTCTACCGCCCGTTTGGGAAGGTTCGTACCAGCTCTGCCGCTCGCTCTTCTCCAGTCTCTGCTTCCTGGCCAGACTGGGCTCTGTTACGTTATTTCTTCAGCCCCATCTGTCCTGATTTTTTTTTCAGGTTTTTTTTTCCGCCGTTTCTATGCTTTCGACTCTTCTGGCAGGCTCTGCTGGGGCAGCTCACGGCATCTCGAAGCAGCTGGCGCTGGCAGCGGCCCAAGGTTTGAACGCCGCCGTTTGGGACCCTTTCCCTCGCACCCTGGGGAGCACCGGGGCACAAGACAGGGATTTTTGGATGCACCCTGAGGGGTTAAACCCCATCTC
>NW_010544235.1:0-317 GCF_000687285.1 Phaethon lepturus | reverse complement strand
AAACTGTTGCTTCACCTTTCCCGGAGCCAAGCGCATCCGTGGGACTGGGGGCAGCTTTCACTTCAGCCCTGTGGATTTAGCCGGCTGGAAGATTTTGGGGAGCTGAGGGTTTGCACGGCTGCTTTGCAGCGAGATCAGAGTCATCCCTCTTTATTTTATTTTTTTTTTTTTTCTGATGAAAGCAGACGGGGGGGCAAAACTCCCCGGGGAATTCAGAAATTGGGGTGAAAAGGGTCTGAGCAATGGGGCAGGGGGTGGCGAGCAAGCGAGCGACCACATGTGCGCATCAGGGTTAGAAATTGCTTCTCCTCTGGGCA
>NW_010544234.1:73791-85641 GCF_000687285.1 Phaethon lepturus | reverse complement strand
CAACGTACCTACAGCTTTTTCCTAAAATGACCCGGGAAAAAGATGGAAAAGTGCTTGAGGCGAGGGTCGGTTGCGCCGGGGCTCCTCCGTGGCGGTCTGAGCCGTGCTCTGCCTCAGGTGTCGCACCGTTCGAATAGCTTTCACCCCCGTTCTGGGGCTTAAACGAGCTCTGCGGATTAAAATATCATGGCACATCCCCGACCTGTCACCCCGGAGGAGAGCGCTCGCTCGCTCGCTCGCTGCTGCTGCCGCCAGCCCCCGCTGTTCCCCGATGGGCCAAGGGTTGTCCCGCACCGATAGGAAACGTTTCGATCGCAGGTAATGGGAAGCAGGCAGAGTGCAAACAAGCCGGAGCGCCCTGTTTGGCCCGCTGACAAAAATCCCCAGGCATTTGCGACTCAATCCTTGGCTCATGAGCCGGATTTTTTCCCATTCATATTCCCTTTCAGCAGACAGATTTCTGCGGATTGTTTAAGAGGGGGAAAGTCCAAAGACGAATCCTTTCTCCACCCGTCCTCTAACAAAGTTGTTTGTTTCTTAACTTGTTCACAAAATCAAGAATATGCTCCATCTGCTGCTTTTCCTTTTAAATTTTCTTATGGCAGTTCCTTGCTTTTGAAGGAGCGCAGGGCAAGTGGAGGCTGCCGGGGGGCTCTGGGGTTGTTGCAGCCCTCTCTGCCGCTGTCCTGCGAGGCCGGTAAACCCGGCGCTGCCTTTTTTCTAAGCCAGGTTTCAAGTTTTGTAATGGCAGGTTTCAAATGCTGCCCGGACCGGAGGGTGCTCGGGGAGTTGGTTGAGGGTCAGGTCCAGCTTTGTTAACTCAGAGGGCCTGTCAGCTCTTTCGTCATCGTGTTGTCAAGTCTGGGCCGGGCAGATAATTACTTCTGACAACACTGCAACTCTGAGAAATAAGGTTAATTTTTTCGGAGCGGCAGCTGGAAGGTTGGATGCCAAACCAAAGGGTTTTCTGGACAAAGAAACAAGCGATAAAATGACTTTGCATTTTATGCAATTCTTCTGGAGAAGGGCTCATCTGGTCACCCCTCATGCCGAGTTAAATTAACCATGTGGTCTTGCAAAACTGAGTGCAAGATGCTGCAATTCTCTTTTAATAAATGGCCGCTGCGCTCTGGTGGCCTCTCGCAGAGCGCGCGGAGTGAGGGCAGCACTGGCGTGGAAGGAAAAAAGCACTGAGAAGTCAAATTTGAATAGAATAAATGTTATGCAAGCTGGCAGGGAGCTCCGCGACCTGGAGAGGAGTGACAGGGAGCCTGAGGGCTAGTCTTCATCTTTGACTTATTTCTGGAGACCCTCAGCAGAGGCCGTGGCGGAGGTTGCCTGTGGCAGAGGCGCAGCAGGGCCGGAGGGCAGCACCCCTGCTGGGGGTCCTGCCTGTCCAGGGGCAGGGGAGAAATGCGTGGGGTGGGCTGGGGGGGGTGGGTTGCTATCAAATGCGTGTGTGCTTTGTGCAGCAGGGAAGTCAGAAGGTCGCAGGGATCCCTCCTAGGAGGGTCGAGGCAGGAACGTGGCGGCACCCCCCCTCTGGTTTGGGGTCAGAGTGCCCGTGAAAGAGAAGGAGGCGTTGGTCATTAATGCAGAGACATCCCCACACCGTTCCTCCACGGAACGGTGGAGGAGCATCTGTGGCCCAGTTTCCTCACATGGTTGGATCAGAGATGGACCGTTCCCTCTCCCACTTGGTGAGCAGCCTGCCGCTTTGCGAGTGGTTGGGGGTCCCCAAGTTTTACGGTGGATGGTGGTGAATTCCCTTTTGAAATGTCTTTCAGCTTAGCTTATGAAAATGAAGTGTATGAACAAGACTGTAATAACCATAGATGGGTCTGCTTGGAACTGGGAGGGTCAAAACGTCAACTTCTTAACTTTCCGGGGTGAAGAAATAAAACCAATGCCAGCAATTTCAGATGTCCTGAAAATGGAGGATGTCAGGCAGTGCCTGCTCTCTCTGGCCACAGACGTTGGTTATCTGCGTTTGCTGTGGGTCGCACAGTTGAGTAGCTTAGCAAATGTTTAGGGGATACAGTGTTGTAGGGCAAAAGGCTTTTAGGACTTCTCTGTATGCTGGGAAGATCTGAGCAGTTTCCAAAGCCTTGTGCAAAGCACATTATGGAGCTAAGCAAGATATTTAGAAATCATTAGCTTGCTTTGACATGATAAAAGCATTACAGAAGATATATGTAGTCTTGACCAGTTCTTGGGTTTAATTTTTCTTTGCTTCTGCATCTTGCTTTTTGTTGGTATTTGAGATGCATCACTTCTGTTAGGATTCTCCCTTCTGCATCACTGTCAGTGATCTGTGTCTCCTATGCCGTATGAGGTGGGTTCACGCTAAACATGCCAGAACTGCATGGTGTCATGCAAAATAAAATGCAATTTCTTTGCCTGCTGAGTAAGGAGGGCCAAAACCAGGGATGGTACTTGCTAGTTAACTCACTTCCATACTTTGGGTATTTGGCAGTAGCTTTGAACTCTTTTTGTTTCTCTTCTATTGTCAGGCAAAAGCTACAGCAGTTGGTTTGTTTTAGAGCTTATCTGCTGTTGAAGTAAACTCTTCAGAATTAGTGTGGCAAGAGGCAGTTTGGAACAGCAAAGAAATTATGCAGCAAGTTTTTCCTGTAATTTCTTCACTGTTACGGCATTTGCAGTGTTTGGAAATGCGCTATGAAAACCATTATAAGGTTAGAAAGGTATATTTGGCTTTCATATTTGTAAAGATGTTCTTCAGGACAAAACCACTTACCACTTGTTAAGGTTTATTTAAGCAGTAAGAGTCAGTATTTTTTTTATATCCTAAAGCCAGGCACCTTTATTCCTAAATAAGAGGTTTGATTTCTTTTTTCAGTTCATGTAGACCTACCAGTTCTGCCCAGATGCTAGCTTAGATAAGGAGCTCCTCTTTCTCTTTAAAACCTACTTGCTTCTGATTTAGGTTTGAATTCCACAAAAGCTTCAGCTGATGCTTAAGCCTATGTACTCAGAGGAGACTCCTTAAAGTTTGGGTGGAATTTATACAACTTGAAAAATCATGCACATGAATACCATTTTTGAGGACTGAGGCATTCAGGGACTGATGAAGCAAAAATTTGCAGTTAGGTTCAACTGAATGAGAGCACTGCTTTGTTCTGTTTAGTTTGGGAAGAATAAGCATGCATCTTCCTTAGAGCCTCTTTCTGCAACCCCTCCGCTTACAGAGTTGTTACTGACTGATTTCAGTGGAAGATCTGCACTAAGAAAGTTTTTCACCCATGATTGTTGGGTTTCAATGACTATTAAAAAAACACTGTATGTAAATTCACCCTTAGAGAAGAGGATGGGAAAGCAATTAATTTCACTTCTGTTTAAGATTATTTTTGGCCAAGTTTTTTTACCAAAAAGGGCTTAGTTTCAGAATACTAAATGTGAAAATCTGTACTGCATGACTTCAGTTATTAACAACAGAAAAACTGTCCCATATGTTTTACTGGCAGAGAAAGCATATTTTTACATAATAGAATTACAGCAGAAAATATTATTCCCTCTTGGAAACTTTATAGTATATTAAATATGAACTTGGAAGCTATGTTTCCAAGCAGTTTGATTCCAAAAGCTTATCAAAATGTGATGTATGCTCTAGTATCTTTGATTCATGTTCATTGTATGCATCCTAATTAGCAAGGAAAATGTCAATTGATAGCTGAATGTGTATCTTGCCACTCCTGAGTCTTCAAGCAATTCTCAGGGAATACCTTCGCTTTTATGGGGCTTACAAGTGGAAATGCAGTTTTCCTGGCTAAATATGTGACGAAAGTGGATATACAAATAAGCTTTTACCCCTACTACTCCGTAGTAGTAGAGCTACTCCATACCAGGGCAAGCATTAACATTTATGAACATGCTGTTTTGTTTGTGTTATGGTGACATCTGGAAGCCTTGATCCAAATTGGTCCTCTCCTATTGTGCAAGGCACTCTACATAAGGATCAACCCTTCTCTAGGAGAGTTAGTTAGAACTAGATGCAATAAGTAGCTTTACCTAAAAGCCAAAAGAGAACGGGAAGAGGGAAATGGTGAAGCACGGTGGTTTTTGTTGCTTCCAAATTCACATTTAAAAAACCAAAATTCACAGCAAAAGCGTGAAAGCAGTATTTTAAGCGATGAGACTCGTTGTTTTGCTGGTACACTTTGTATTGTTTCACAGTTGGATTTACACAGCTATGTTCAGATGAGGGTTACAAAGGTAGAAAGATCTCCTGGTGAGAGCCTGGAAAAGTGTAAAGCTAATGAAGACACCTCTGCTGGAGTCCTGGACCTAAATACTGCAGCCTCAACTGTCATCAGCTCAGTCTGCGAAGAAACACAGGCAGAGCACTAATAAAAGTCTCTGCATTAATAACAGTCCCACTGGGCATCCTTGACCGACCAGGCATTTAATGTATGCCTTGACCTGTTGATGATTCCAGATTGCCACTGGCCCTTTCTCTGCCATTGATTAAAAGCAAGTTGCAACTCATGGCACTGGCAGGAGTGAGCCCTGCTGGAAAAAGGAACACGTTGCCTTGTAAAGCAGGAGGGTTGAACCACTGCCTGGTCCTCCTTAGCAGTCCTGTGAGGCACATTTGGGATGGGCAGCAGCAATGCAAGCTTCGCCATGCTGTTCCACTGGTGTCCTCTCCCCTCCACCTGGGGAGATGGTGGCTGCATCCCTCTGTCTATTCAGGAGCCTTTCTGCAGGGGTTGGCAGGAAGGACACTATCTGAGATGGCTTCCAGATGTTGACATTTCTTCTAGAACCTGGCCTGGGAACAACCATTAGCTTTCCCGTCACTGTCCCCCTCGTGAATGGTTGCAAACATTTCATCAGGAGTTTATTTGTTCAGGGCATGCTTTGGTGCAGCACTGCCAGTAAGGAGAAGTCTTTGTGGAAACCGCTGGAAAAGTCACCATTTGAGCAGCGCACCTGTGTCATAACTTTCTTACTGTCGTTAAGGAAAGGAAGAAATTTCTTGTGACTCTGGATGTATGGATTAAATTTTTTATTCAGTCTTGGCTTCTTAAAAAAAAACAAACACTTTTTAACATAGGATATTACTGGAGACGGGGAGGAAAGAACACTCTTCTTCAGAGAGATGCCTCCAGGCAGTAACTGGAGATCAGAAAAATATTTAAAGACCAGCATAAGCACATTTTAACAATACTAAAAGAAACCAAAGGCAAAAATCGTGGCCTTTCTTTTGTGACTGCTTTTTTTTTGTTGGCATGTTAAGTGATCTTTTTTTATCATCCTGACTGTCTGGTCAGAGAGCTTTTTATACACACATTCATTAGGCAGGGCAAGTTGGAGTATAATTTTTTTTAGCCACTGTCTTTGTGTTGCATTGTGCATGACATGTTCAGATGTGCTTTCATGAACACTGAAGTCAGTATCTTGACTTGGACCATGAGTAAGTTAGGATTTGATTTAAAATATTTGAGGTGGAACATGAACAGATGAAGACTAATGAATTCCCCTGTCAGCTGGGATCGTAGGGACCTCCTTGAAAAGGCTTCAGGCACTCTTAAAAATCCCACCCATAAATAATCCTGCAAAATGCCTCTTCTCTCTGTGTATAACTGAAATCTAGAAAGCGGTGTGATTTGTCACGAAGCTGTTTCAGTCCCAGGCTCTCTGACTGCAGCAAGCTTGCAGGCAGATGGGTGTTCCTTCGCTTTGCTCCACTTATCCTAACTCCAAATGAGTCTCTGTGGAGTGAGATTTAGGAGTACTGGAAACTCAGCCCACGTGGCTTGACTTGAGGAGGTACAGGGCTCCTGTGACCATCCTCGGTGGTGGTGGGGCTTGCGAGTGGCACCACTGGTGGGGAGATGGCCCCGGTGTTTGTAACGAAGCCCGTGCTAAGGGCTAAGACAACGTCGGCATCGTTGTCCGGAAAACCTTCCATTCATTTTGTTGGCCTTTGGGTTAGGTCCTGTGTTTTGCAGCTGGTACTTAATCATGCTGGCACTGAAGAATGGTGCATTTGTTCTTACCGACCTTCCCATTACTACCCATTTTTATGGACTGGTTGCAAGTGCTGTAGCCTGCTAGCCACCTCTCTGCACCCATGCTGTCTTCATAACCAGATATTTCCGCAACAGAAAAGGGGATTAGTCACAGGAGGAAGCAGGTGTGTCAGATGTATAGGAAAGAGAGTGATTAAACAGTGGTATTTTCTGCTTGGGCTTCTCCAGTGAACTGAAGGAGTCATCCCCGGCACAGCATCCCCCGTGGTTCAGCTGCAAGGCTCAGGAAAAGGAATACGCCTGAGGCTAACACCTGCCGGGCTACCAGCTGCATTTTGTACAGAAGCATGCTGCCTTTGACCAACCCACAGGACGTTTTCTCCTTTCTGCTTATGAGCCTTCAGAGAAGGAGGGGAGGGGAAAAAAAAGACTACCTCCAATTCATAGCAAATACAGTTAAGTGGTAATTCTTTTGTCACCTTTTAGCTAAAGACTCTTATGTCTTTCCCCATGAAACTGTTGGGTTTATTTTTTTTTTGCTGAGTTTTGCCACCACCGCCCCCATCATGGGTGGGGATCTGGCCACCCCTGACCGAGGAAGGTGGTGTGAGGGGAAGAGGAGAAGTTTGGGCTTGCTGCTGTTGGTACCACCCAGAGCAGGTGGGAAGGTCTGCTCCTCCCACTGCTCTCCTGTACCTGTGCCTGCCATGCCATGTTTGTTCCCGGCTGTTTTGGTGGAACAGCAGCCAAACCTGGGTTTCCAGAGTGATAGTGTAGTTACTGGGGTCATTTTGACTTTGTCTTGACCATAGCAGGGTCTTGTTTTAGAAGTAGTTTTTCTTGTAGGTCAGACTGCCACCACTGTCAGTGGAGGGAAGGTGGGTACCTTGACTAAGGCTGCACCTTGGTATCCTTCTTACTTTTCCCTATATCAAAATGGCCAGACACCTGTGCTTTTCAAGCCTCGGTTGCAATTGCTATGGAACGCTTTGCTTTTGTTTTCTTAAGTCCTTAAAAGTTTTATTTTTTATCGTTATGTTGCTAGGCCTAAGTTGCGCTCTTTGTCAACTCACACTGTTGAAGCTGGTTTTTGCCTGGTTGGGTCTGAGTACTTCTGAAGGGGAAGTAGGTGAAGGGAAAATTGTTTCCCCTTCATCAACATTTTAGGAGTAAATTTCACCTTCAGATGCACCTGTACAACTACTCCTGTGGCAAAGCGGGGCAGAATTTGGGCTTTGATGCCGTGATTTTCTGCGATTAAATACTGAGACAGGATGCGAATGGATTTTGCCAAGTCATGTGTTGCCTGCATATTTATTTTTCTAATATACTCTCCAATAGTTTTAAGAAATGGCTGAAGAGGACCAGCAGAAAGCCAGAATGTGTTAAGTTTATTGTTATGCTACTGTTGTTCAGGCAGAGTAAAACACTACATGTATTTTGGAAGAGCCAAAATAAATATTAGGACTTCATGCCTTGCTTCCCTTCTGCAGTTGCTCTGCATGTCACCAGCAGTAACGAAGGAATATAACTTACAGATAGTCGCCTCCCTGGAGTGGTTTCCAATGTGCAAACAGAATTTATGGAGGTGGCTTGTTCAGGAAACTCTGTTCTCTGTGGCAGATACCACAGCCAAGTTCCAGAATGGTAATACGTCGCTGAAAATAATCCCTATGTATTTTGACAGCAGCTTCAGAAAACCTCTATCTAGTCAGAGGATTATCTTAATCTGGGTCAAGAGATACTGCTGAGCTTTTGCAGCAGGCAAAAGCATTCGGGGTGGCTTTGTTTACCTCAGGCAGCTAAAGAGAGGTCACGGGCAAATTCCGCCGATAGTCTAATTACAGAGCGTATCCACACCGGGTAAGTGCAGATGCTGTGCTTGGACTGTGCACAGAGTCCTCTGATATGGACGGACGTTGCTAACAGGGTCGCTCTTCTGGCTGGTGGGCATCCTGAGAGCGCTCTGTCACGCACCGGGGGAAAGAAGATGGTGATAGAAACACCAGGGAAGCAGCACCTGGGGATGGAGCTACGTTAGGAGGTGCTGGTCTTGTTCAGAGGAGGCACGGGAAGGTGGTGGGCTCAGCGACCTGCACGTTGCTGCTGTCTCTAACCCCCATGGTTTGGAGATTGTGTCGTGAGGATGTGGCCAAAATATTAGGCGGATGAAAGATGATTATAAGGAGCGTGAGAAGACACAGGTCATGTGGGGAGATCCGAATGCGAGTAGCCTTTCCGATGCTAGTGCGAACTGAAGGTTTTTGTTCATAAGCGGAGCGGGAAGGCATAGCCAGTCAGAAAGTGGGAATGGACGGCGTTCGAAGGTGGCCCCAAAGAAGTTTTATGTTCTTTCTGTCAGGGGCAGGAAGCAGATCTTCTCTGTCAGTAAACTTTCATTCGAGAAAGAGCCTTGTTCCAGCTGGTGAAAAGGCCAGCATCGTCCTTCAAGTAACTATATCCACTACAAAAGGTTTTTGTGTGTCAAAGGAGCCCGACCCGATTCATCAGGTGGGTGAGGGGCTTCTTTAATTGGTCTGAGATGATGATTTCAGTGATAGACACGGAGAGGCAATGATGTTAGGCTTGGCTAATCGCAGGCTTTCTGAGTAGCAATTAACATGTCAGAAACGTAGTTATGCTTGAGGGAAATGCTGAAACTTTCCTTGCCTCTTATTAAAACAAAACAAAAAAACCCCACAAATGGAAGGCTCCCGTAAACTAATGCAAACAATCTGGTAATGCTTTGGGAAGCACTTTGAGAGAACCTGTTCGTCAGTGGCGTGACCCGATCGTTGCCTGTCAGGCGATGGCTGCAAGGAGGGCTGCCAGCAGCTGTAGGTTTGCTCTTACTGAAAAGGGAGAGGATCACGCTGTGTGTATGAGGCTCGTTAATACCCCCGGCAGCTGTAAGAATTTCCAAGACTATAAAAGCAGCTTATCTCCTGAGGAGGAGAGCCCCCTCACCACCACCCCCTAAAATTAGACAGATTAACTTCCTAAGAAATGGAGAGTTATTCCACCTCAAACCTACGCTGCTCATTCAAGCTAATCTCTGGAGGGCTGAAAGGCCTCTTGTCTGTGATTGGAATCATATGATAAAGCCTTGCTTGCTTTCTCTTTTATTGTGCCAAAAAGTTTGTCTTGCTTTTGATCTAGCTGAGAGCTGAAGCAGCTTTTAGTGTGTTTGTGTGTGTTGTACGGAGCATTTTGAGACAGGAATATTGGGTCTTGTCTTTGGGCTTCTGGCGTATCTCCTCGTACCCCACAAGGTGCTCTCCTCAGGCATCTGCTGTACCTTCCCCTTCCTAGTGATGGTTAACAGCACCTCCCAGGGAACTTCTCCGCTGATGCGGTGGGATTTTTCAGACCTGGGGCAGAATGGAGACTAAACAGGGATGGTAAAGTTGTTATCTTAATTTGCAGATTATGTTCTGCAGGCTGAGGAGATGAGAATGCTGCAGGCCACCATTCTCCTCCTGCGTCCTGGCCCTGCGCTGGGGATGGCACTCGTGTCTACTGCTGTAGTCAGGCATGACCTGTAAAAATACTGTTAGTACACACTGAATTGTACTAGCTGCATAGTAATTAATAGGTGTGATGAATAATCTCTGCCTTACTCCTCCCTATGATCTACTAATCCTTGCCTGATGGACACTGAGTTTACTTCTGAAGAGATCTAGCTTTGGCATGGACACCGTGAAGGCTACAAATGTTATTTCTTTTTCCCCCAAAAAAGACTTTCCATTTTATTAAATGCTTGAGAATCTTTTACATCAAAAATATCTTACAGATTTTTTCCTAAGAGCAAGCACTCTTTCCTCCTCCAACCTAAAAAAGTCCCAAGGAAAAAAAGAAGTCTTTCCAATGTTCAATACAGCAGGGTTGTAAAAATACAACTAACACTCAGCACGTGGGTAAAGTTTACACTCCCCTTGACTCTGCAGAGCTGTAGCAAATAGACTTTGCTTGGACAGGCAAAGACGGCATTTCAGAAGGAGGAGGACTTCTTGCACATCGAGTTTTCAGCGCTGATGCCAGATGCTGATGTTGAGGTGTCCCCTGTGCTGCTGCAACTGTGGGTAGCTGTTGTAGGAATCTGTCTTCTCATTTTGGCATGAAGATCCTAGTCAGTGGGCTTATGGCAGAGCCTGAGAGTGCTAATACTAGGCTGGTGGCGGGGAAAGCTTAGGGACATGATATGGGCTACAGACTCCCTCTGCAGCTGGTTACCCTGTGCTTTCCCAGGATGCAGTAGATTGATACCACTCCTGCTTTGTTTATGGCTGGCTGGGATTGAGGGTCCTGGGAAAAATTTGTCCCCGAAAGCCCTGAAAAGAGGAGGAAAAGAGGAACTGCAGGGCATGTGGTTAGCTGAGCACTCTTTAATTTGGGAACGTCAAGGCAGACTCCCAGGCTCTCTTGTGATAAGATGAAACGCTCTCAACTGTGTCAAAAAATGAGGCTTTCAAAAACATCTAAATTCAGATTGCAGCTTGAACCTTGGCTCCCTTCTGACCTTATGTAAATCATGTAATCTCCCCTCAGAAACATAAGGGGCCTTACCCTTTGAACCTGCAGTTCTTGGCTCATCCCTCTTCTGGCTTTCCTGTTCAACTCCTGGAAGCCATTCTTGTTTGCCTTCGGGTTGGGAAACTGGCTGCTCCGTCTTAGGAGCATTCTGCAGAACAACAGGGGAAGACTCATTCATTCATCTGAAAGATTTATCTCGTTTCTGTCACAACGATGTTTTTGCCTTCCTCATTTTTTTTGTGTCTGTCTTGCTGGTCTAAAGCCTGAGTGAGTGACGGTTCAAAGCCTGGTTAGCTAATGTCACGTGAGGAATAGAACATTTTGGAGTAACGGAGGGAGGGTTGATATTGTTTTCCTGCACCCTGGGAAAATATGTGATGTTCAGCGCAAGGGAGCCTGTGTCACCCACTGAGCATCCTCTGAAACTCCTCTCTGTACCAGGAGGAGAGCAGACTGTCTGCCTCGCTCACTCCATTTGAAAGAAACAAAAATACAATGGAAAGCTTTTCGCAGATAGTCTGTACTATGCCACACGCACCTATTTGTATAATTCAAAAGCATTGTTTTCTAAAAATGTTTGCGGTTTTCCATGAATTGATCAGAAATACGGTAACGAGCTTTGCTTTCACTGGGTTTTGCCTCCTCCATCACTTCTGTGAAGGTCAACATGGATGTTAGGGTGGTTGCTGTAGTGGAAGCTGTCACTGAGGGCTCCTCTTTATTTTTTTCTTTCTGTGATGACTGTAAAAACTTAATGTTTCTTAAAACATCAGTGGCATTTAATGCCCTATTGTTTTCTGCTTTGGAAGCAAGAAGGGAGAAATGTATATTCTCCTTTACAACAAACCAGCTTTTGTCAGATGCTGACTCACTTGGCCTTGGTGTGCCAGACTGCTACAAGTGAGTTCATTGTAAATGTCTCTAACAATGCATAGTTCATGCCTCGTGTTTTCTGGATTATGAAAGCATAGACTGATATACAGGTATGAGAGAGGCTCTGCGTCCATTCAGCGCAGGTGAGATTGTTATCTGGGCAGTAATTAGCTTGAATAGGAGACTGGATTTAACTGTTTTCCTATGATAACTTGGTACAGTTCAGACATTGAGATGCTAATATTTTTCGCATTCCACAGGTTCCTTTTCTTCTCATAGCTTATCTCTGTTTTAAATGGTTCAAAATAGATGGCATTTTAATTGTGCAGATGCATCAGATACTCTGGAATGAAACCAGATCTTTCCCAGTGAGGGTCATGCCGAAGTTTTCATGTAATGAGAATGACTATGAATCAATTACTTGATACTTCATTATGACGAAAGAAAA
>NW_010544234.1:44374-73760 GCF_000687285.1 Phaethon lepturus | reverse complement strand
TTCAGCAGTCTTTGTTTCAAAAAGGAACTTGCAGAACCATTTAAGGCAAAATAAAATCCCAGAGAGGATCATCAAAGGGCTCAAATGAGAGCATAAAATACTGTACAATGAAAAATGTCACAAAAGCTTCAATGCCTTAGATATGTATGTGAAAAATTTCAGGCTGAGCCTTCCCACACTATGGGAGGTCATCAAGGAAAGCAGAGTTAGCTCTGTTTATCTCCAGTCAAAGCGACACATGACTTCATTTGGGTTTTAGTCTCATTACTGCTGAAGTGTGAAGTGTCAGGTTAAAAAGACTACACGCTTTTCACCCATAGGGATTGCTCTGTTTTAATGGGTCAGGTCAGTGCTATGGCTCAAAGCATTGCAAATGATTAATGTTTAATACTTTTTAAACTTAAGACCTTGAGAATACAAAATTAACCCTGTGGATGTCTGTGATTGAGACTGTTAGATATTCATCCATTTCAAGGAATACAGCGTGCCATTACTGCTGGCAATGGAGAGCTGAAACAAAACCAGAAGGACATATTTTTCTCAAATCCTATTGTTCTTCACAGAGTGGTCCTGGCAATCTGTGCTCTTGCATCCTCAGAGATTGCCAGGATGAATTATGTTACACAAACATGTCAGTCTTGGACTATGAGAGGAGAGCAAGTGTCCAGTCTAGGTCAAGCAAGACAGTACTGCCTTTTTTTCCTCAGTGTTTCCCATTTCTGACTTTACCTTCCCCATTCCTCATATTGTATACCAAAATTAAAAAAAAACCCAAGCCCCCCAAAAACCCCCAACCAAACAACAGCACAAAAGAACCCCAAACCAAACAAAACCAAAGCCCCAAAAAATCCTTATCCAGAAGGGAAGGGATTTCTATACCATATTCTTGTGATCTTTATGGCAAAAATTGGCAGACAGAATGCCCTCCTAATGTCCACTGGTTAAAAACATTTGATGAGGTTTTCCATCATACCACATGGTATCTCTGGTGACTTTTGATGTTGTAACTGTAGTGGTGGGTGTCCAAAATGAGTAACTAAGAAGAAATTGGTGTGTTCTTGGATCTTGTCAGCAACGTTACTTTCATGGTAGTTTATCATGCCGTGTTGAGTATTAATAATTCAGAAAAGACTAGCTAAGAAACTGCTTAATATACTGCCTTTTTTGGAGTGGCATGAGGACAATTTGCCTTAGTCATAATGCAATAGTCTCTGCAATATAAAATCTAAGAGGAGCAAATTTTTATGGTGGTAACATTGTTCATTCAGATCTTTTTCTTTTTTTTTTTAACCTAGAGTACTGGCACATTTATTTCAGAAAGGCATAGATAATATCAGCGTTGAGTTCTGTGGCTGTATAAAACAGTGGGATGATGAGTTAAATTAGTGTATATTGATTTGTGGCTTACTTTTTATATGACTTAGTAAAAGGAAGCACGATTAATTAAATGTCTTAAATTTCAAGATTAACATTCTTCTAGATGTATCATCTGTCGAAGTCCTCTCATGGCTCTTGTTGTTCTTATGTTGTGTGCCAGAGAAAGTACTCTGATCAGCAAGGCCTAACAGAGGGATGTTTCTAAAATGGGATTATGAAACTCGTAAATCTTTATTTCGGAGACCTTTTCAGTGTCTTGAAGCTGAAGCCAGTGTGTCAAAATCTGTTACTCTGAGCTAATAGCTCAGTTGAGATTCTGGCTTTGAAAATTTTTTTTTTTTTTTTTAATTGAACATTTGTTCTTCAGAAACAGAAAGGCTAAGAAAGATGTTGATATTTCCTCCTCACTGCCGGCACTAGAGTTGTCTATTTTTATTTACTTTGAGAGACAGGGAGAATTGGACAATTGGCTGAACCACAGTAACCAGCATCATCCGCTTCTCATTATTTCTGATGCTTCCTTAAACTTCTGAAATCTTGAGACTGTAAAGAAAGCGTACAGTCATTTCTTTTGAAAACCACATAGAATCTGGCAAAAATTCCAGTGCTTTCAAACAATGACAGGACATACACTGTCGTCTTTGATCCATACATTGGGAAAGGCTTTGTTCCCCTACCCATCTCAACCCTCCTCCTCTTTTCAGTTTAACTTGGTCTGTCAGAAGTGGTTTCAGTGTATAACCCTTTGCAGACAGGAATAGATGGGCGTCCCCACAGCACTAATTTGGCTGTCAGTCCCCCCCAAAAAAGGCTGGCGGTCCTGACGTTTGCATCCCAGCTTATCTTGCTAGGGTGTGAGATGAAGCACATTGTAGGAGATGAGCTGTCTTGTGGAGAAATGGAAGAGCAGCTCTTGAGTTGGGAAAAGAATGCACAGCAAGGATGTTGTTTTTCTTTGTGGTCGGGTGCAGGCAGAAAAGGATGAAAATGTGGTTCAGAAATCAAATGCAGACAACCACTGTTCTTCTTGGAGGACTGCACAGAAAGCTCGTATGTGCAGGAGACACTGCCGACCACTGACCACATCCCACTCACCACCCATTAGGGATTTTCAGAATCCATAAGAAAGCAAATGGCAAGAGATTTTTATTTTTAATTTTTTTTTCCTGAGGGGCAATTTATTGTGAGTATCTCTTTTAAGCTTTTGCAGCTGGTGAGTTGGGTTTATATCTGGGCTAGGAGCGGGTGGGAATAGTAGGAAGAGGTTCAATAGACAAAGAATGGGGAATTTATGCTGGGAATTTGCAAGCTCTTCCTGGGGATTTAAACTATTTGTAGACCTAAACCTCAGATTCAGCTGCCCTTATGGAAAGGGGTTTTGTCTTCTCTGTTTCCACTCCACCCCCAGCTCTTTGAGAACAGTAGCATAAAGTTTTGAAAATATTGTACTGAATATTCTTGGTCTTAAAAGGCTTTGTTTCAAAGCATAGTTGGCTGTGTCTAGGCAGGTGGCTTAACCTTGTTCAGCTCCATCACACGCCATTTGTAGAAGTGTGTGTCTAACTCGCTTAAAACTTGCGTTCAGAGGTTGCGCTCTGCCTGCCCTGGGAACTGGGCCAGTGCTCCCAGCCTGCATCCTGGCACTCACAGCATGCCACGGGGGTTCCACAAAGTTGGCAGAGTGCGAGGACCTGACAATCACCCTGAGCTTGCCTGAGCAGTGGTGCGGCTGGTCAGCCTTCTGGAAATGGACTCTTCCATCAGCCCTCTCATTAGCCTTGCCCATGTGTAAAAGAGGCCAAAATTCCCATTTTCACTCCCAGAAGCTTTTCACAGCTCCACTGATTTTTTTTTTGGTGTGCTTCACAACTGGCTTTATATGTAATGTGAAAAACCTTTTCCCCTTGGCCAACTATTCAAAGCTAAATCTAACATGCAGAAGTTCAAGTTTCCAAAACTCTCTTCCCCTTGATGAACCTCAGTGCTTGGTAAGAAAAAGCCAGGACCTTGCCACTGCTCTCTGGAATGTGCTGGGGGTGACTAAGGAACAAGTAACCAGTTTCCCTCTCTGACTTTTCAGGGTGCTAGAAAAAGAGGCAGACATAATCTCTCAGTATTTCACCAGTGGTCTCTGACAATGCGGTATGCAAATGACATGATGCACGTAACAAGAGGGAAGATTTACCTTTATGTAAATTCAGTTTTTGAACAAGTGTCTTAATCTCTTATTTGGAGAGGTAAGAGGGTTGGAGGTAAGTGGATTTGGTATATCTGCCACAGAGATGCTTCTTGCTACCTGATGGAGGCAAGCATCTATTGCCTGGAGTTAGCCTAGCACTATTTGTGTCAGCTGGATACAAAGCCATGTCCCTCTCTAGATTAATAGCTGGTGGTATGGAGGATCTAAGAGCTTTATGATACGGATGCAAACTCAACATGCAAGAAAATAGTGAATTTGAACATCTGTGTAGACATACCTATTAGCAGTCTGTCATCACCAGAATGAACAGAAGCATTTATACCCCCATCCCACTACTGTTGTACGTGTGAGAGTGGGGCATAGTACACTTGGAAAGAAACAAGTCAGTTGGGGGGTGCAAGAAAACCTCATGCACAAAAGTTCACTGAGATAAGAATTTACAGACAGGAGCATGAACGTGGACAAATGTGGTCATGAGTCCTGTCCCAAAAGAAGGCAAGGCAAGGATTTTCTGTCAAGTGTTGAAGGTGCCTTAGTTGTGCTTTGGCAGTTCATCTTGGTGGGGATGGTACTGGTGATGCTTGCAAGGGACCTACAAGTACTCATGGCATTTTCCACAATGGAATTAAACCAAGTGCTGGTTCATTTGTGCCCGGGGGCAGTCCAACTCCAGGCAGGTTATGTGGGGGAAGACAGTCGCTCGTGGACATGGCGTTTGCTGTTTTGAACCGTGGCAAAGATGCGTCCAGGTGGGCAGGCGAAAGAAAACAGAAGAGTGCAAGTTCATCTGTGGTTGTACTGTTGCATGTGGTGATTGAATGAGAAGGGAGGGTTTTATTCCTTTATTAGTGCACTTACCACACCGATACTTGACAATGCCTCATCTGCTTCTGAGCTCTTTCCTGGTTATAGCACACCGTTACCTCTACAGTAAAAATCGGGACGCGGTCTGCAGCCACATTTTTTACACTCTTACTTTTGTAATGTAGATAAAAGTGTAGCATGCGTATACCCTGAATGAGCAGGGTGGAGAGTAGATTTTTTTTAAAGAGGTTAAATAGATTTCGAGCTAAATAGATGATGCAGTATTCGATCATGAGATGTGGGTTTTACTTTCTACTCTTTCTGAATGTCTACTCCTATACCTTGTGATGTGAATGCTATTTCCTGCAAGTGCTAAATTTTTTTAGTTTTCTGCTATCTATAGGAATGCAAAATGAGCTCTAGATAAATGGAAACTTTCTATTACCTACATAGACCAAAAAGCAGATGTCAGTCTTTAGTTGGTGGAGGTGAACAGCCAAATAAAGTTCAGCCAATTTTATTGGGAAATGAGGAAAATCAAGTAGAATATTTTCCAGCATTAAATTGCTTTGCTTGTCCAGTATGCTACTGGTATTAAAAATATAGATTTGTTACAGATGCCAGCAAAATACTTCATCTTGTAGAGGGAAAAGCATTGTGAGGGAAGCTGCAAAATAATTTACATTCTACTTTCCCAAGGTCTTTCCAAGGTTTTTTTTTTTTAAAGACCAAAAGCAAATAGTCTTATGTTTGTTTTTATGTCAGAAGCAAATACCTGCAGTTGGTCAAATAACTTGGAGAGAGGTTGCTTTGTGGAAAGGGGTTTTCATGAGACTCTTAACAGTGAGCTAAGAGTGGAAAGAGGTTTTGACAAGACTCTTAACAATGAGTTAAAGAGTGGAAAGGTGTTTTCATGAGACTCTTAACCTACGTATTGCTGGTTTCTGAAAGTTGTGGCTGTCACATCAGTTAATAAAATAACTTGTCCTACTGACCACCTAGTTGAGGGACCCTGTTTTGATTGCAGTACTTCAAATAACTCAGGAGTGTCAGCTTTGAGCATTGATATGGTTTTGGTTGAGCCTTCTTGGTCAAGCAGAGGTGGGTCCAAGACCTTCTGATAACTGTTTCAGCACAGCTTAACTCTTTGTGAATTCGCTGAAAAGGCGTAAATGTACTGCTGATAAAGCAGCAGCCTCGGGTGAAACCAGACCATCTTCCCTGAGCAATTTTTCTTTGCATGCTCTGGCCTCTCTAATCGGCAGTTTCACACAACATGATGGCAGTGCTGCCTTCTACCCCAGTGACACCCAGAGTTTGCGTAAAGCTGGGCTTAAATCTCTGGAGAAACCCTACCTGTGTCTCTGGAAAGGACTTCTTTTGAGTGTATCCGTAAGAGGAAATACACGTCGTGCTCTGTGCACCTCGCCGTAGAGGACTAGCCCATCTTGGTGGTGATGATAGTATTTCTACCTGTTGTCATATCAGTGCCTTGAAAGTCCAGTGGTACCACCATACAGCCCAATGCTGTTAAACTTTTTGGACAAGGGATCAGTCTTGTTTTGAGGAACTGTCCCCTATGGCACTCTCTGCTCTTCTGCTGATCTGCTTTCCCTGTGGGGATGGGACTCTCCTCAGTGGAGATAGTAGCCCAAGGGAGCACCCAGCATTGCAGCTGGGGTCGCAGATGGGATTGGATGGGCCTTCTAGGACTGAATTTTGTTTTACATTGAAAAATAGTTTTGTTTGAAACAGAAGCATTTCTCAGGAGCAAGACGATTTAATTTAAAAAAAAAATCAGTTAACTTCAGAATAAATTGCGGTGAAATTAGGTGAATCTAGTGATTCCTGTTTTCTTCAAAGTTTAAATTTTTATGTACTGTTAGTGTGAAACTTTTTGCTTCAGCGAAACATAATTTCAGCATTTTCGTTTCACTTGTGGTATTTTGGTTCCAGTCTGGCGTTAAACACATCCGCTCAGAAGCGTTGGTGTTTTGGAAAGGGAAGCTCCATTTCTTGCCCTGTCATAATCCTGGGCTTTTTAAGGTCACTAGGTGTGTTCCTGTGAGCTTCAGCTTTTAATGCAAAGGCACAGCTGCTGAAAAGGATTGAGATGCTGTGAAAACCGGGGTGAGCCAGATGCCTCAATGAATTATGAATTCTAGGCCTTCTTGCCTATAATTCTCCAGAAAAGAAGGTGGATGGGAATTGCAGCAGATGAGCAGTTATGTAAACTTTGAGCGCTTAAGTATCAAATTGAATGTATCAACGTTTGAAAATCTTACGCTATTAAAGAGGTGTTTAGCTTCTTAAGCAGGACATTGCTGAGTCTAGTTTACAGTTACCTGTAAGACATCTAAGCCGTGATGGTATCCATAAAGTTTGTAAAGAATTTCTAACAGGAATAAAAAGAAATTTTCACTGCTTATTCAGAAATATTCCTTAATGAAGCTCTGTTTTCTAGTAATGTGGAAATCAAGTAAGACCATAACTTTCCTAGCCAAGGTGTCTGTGTTGGAAGGGAATCTGAGAGGCACTTTCTTGCCATTGCTTCATGCTGGTAAGTTTGAGCTTGTAGCTTATGTCTCCTTGGACAAGGAATACAGGGGAAAGGAGGAGTATTTGTTGTATACAGAATATGACATATCTGTCCAAGAGACCTTTGATTTAGCCCATATTGGTTATTTAAGAGTGCAGCCTTTTGAGAACATTCAGTTTTAAGAAGAATCCACATCAGGAAATAAAACATTACAGCTGTGTGTACAAGAAATACAAGTCTTTGAGGAAGGCTATAGCAAAAATACACCCCACAGCCTTACCTGAGCCATATAGAAATGCAACTGTAGCCTTTTCTCTTGTTCTGCTTGTAGGATACCACCAATATGGAGTACAGAATGTTAACCTGAGAGTTGGGTATTTGTATGTATTAGCAGATAGTAAATTTTAAGGCATTTCACTGTATTAATTTTTCTTAGTTTTGATTTTTCATGCATTTACGTGTTTTCCTTCTATTTTTGTAGAACTTCTGAGGTCCTGCCATAATGTGAGTACAGTTGCTCAGACAGAGGCAATCTATAGAGATATTTTATATTACAATAGCAAAAGTGTTTTTTATTTGAATTGGATCAACTTGTACTCAATTCCACCCTTATATACGTATTAATTTGGAAAGTGTATCGGTGCACATTTTGCCGTTAGCAACGTAACCAAAATAAAAGGGCCTTAACAAGTCCTTCTAAACTTTTATTTATTTATGGATAGACTTGCTCATGAACTTTGTCTTTTCTCTATCTCATCCATTCTGAAAGCAATATGACTTTTAAAATGGGTTTTAACAGGGAGGAGGGGGCAAAATCTACTTTCTTTTGGGGATCCCTTGCAAACTTAACTGTAAAGCTGCCACAAAAAAAATACTAGAAGAGGCAGGTCAGAAGAGTGTCTGTCTTCATTCTGTTCCTTTTTACTTTATCCAGAAAAGTTTCGGAGTGGGCTTTCCAAGGTGCCCCGAGACCAGCGACCCGTGGGCTTTGGCACGCACTGACGTTGGAATAGCATTTGCACGGTCTGGCCCCGCTAAGGAGTGAAAGTGGTGGTGACACCCCAAAGGGCAGCACTGGGAGCTAGGACTTGCCTTAGGGGCTCGGTAGCTTTTATTGTATTGAACAAGGGGAAAAAAGAAAAAAGAAGGTTGTTTAATTTGCAGAGCATTCAAGTCATACAATTGCCCGTGGGAAGGTCATTTTCTTGGAAAGTGCTGAGATGGTTCCTCTTTTGAAGGCAATTAGAGAAAGAGGAGGGGAGCTCCCATGCCATAATTCAGATTTGGGTACCTCTTCAGAGGTTTCCCATCACAATTTCTTCTGCGTGCAGAGGACAGTTGGCTTTTTTTTTGTGTGTGTGTGTGTGTGTGTTTGGGTTTTTGTAAACTAAATAGTTACACTGTTTCAGATACCTTGATGTTTACACTTGGTAATCCCATGGTAGCCAAAGAGAATTTATTTGTGACACACAGAGCCAAATCAAATACATGACTGTGGTAAATCACAGGTGGTAATAACCTTATCTCAGATCAGTTAAGCTGCCAGTTATCAGGTCACTGCCCATGCCCAATGCCTTTTTGGGTGAGAATCAACTCGGGTAGGTCCTGTGCCAAACGATGCATTGGATGGATGGTAACTATCCCAGCTGCTGTTGCTGTACCAGTGCTGCTCTTGCCACCATTAATAGCTATGAAGAAGCAGCAGAAAGGCGATGGCAGAGGAGAAAAACTTTTCCTAAAATTGAGCCAGAAATATGAGGTTAAAATACATACTCAAGAAGGTTTGTATCAGCTTTGCAGTTGTTGAGTATCAGCTTTTTTTTGTATTTATAGTAAAAGCTAGTCTTTGAACAAAAATCTTTCTTCCCACTAAAAATATCACATTGTGGGTTTTTTGTTTTCCCTAATTGGAAAAAAACCACACCCAAAATATTAAGAGCATAATTAAGAGAAACGCATTTCCAGTAGAAATACTTATTAGAAAATATATTGTATTTATCAATATTTTTTACATCCCCTTATCTTAGGGACCTTATCTCAGTGCTTACAGTAGGAGCTGAGAGTTGTGTTTCACCCAGACTCTTTCTGGCTCAGCCTAAAGCAGAGTTGCTCAAGCTTTTGATTTTTTCCACATGGTAAAGGCCGAAACTTTGTCCCATAGAAAAGGTTTTCTAACACTGGATGGAAAGATCTTCTAACACTTTGAATGGATGCTATCCCCAATAAGATAAACCTTCTATCTAAAATATTTTCCAGCTCAGATTTTCCTCTGATGGAAAGATATCGAGTGATTCTTTCCATGCGTTTGGGTAACAGGGTGAGAAATAACATTGTTAGAAACTCTTTGGGATCTTGAAATACAAAGACGCTATTATTCAGGTTGGGGATTTTTTTTTTTAATGTCTTTGGATGAAAAGCGTGGGTCAGAAAGAGCCTGCAAGGTTATATACATCAACACCTCGCTGAGACATCAAGCATGTGGAATTCTATATTGCCATGATTATGCTTTAAAGAATGCCCGAAAGAATTCTCTTCGGCTACTCAAACAAGTGCACGTACATCAGGTAGTCACAGGTCTTTGGAAAACAAACAGAAAAGTCCATCAAAAAAACTCTCCTTGGAGTTGGCCTATTTCCTGCAATTTTCTAACTAGCGTAAAGTAGCCAAAATCTGTGGTCTAGACTGGTTTGTTCTGCAGATTTTTTTTTTCTTGGGGATTTACAAACCACAGAGAGTTGGAATGGGTCAGAATAAATATTTGCTCATGCACCTACTGATTAGAGCTTTCAAAGTCCCCAATCTTGTTACAACACACATGTGAGCGTTAGCATTCACGTAGGTTAGGTAAATACAAGGGGTTTCCTCTCTACCCGCTTCTCCCCACCCCCAATTTCAGTTTAATGGAGACAACACTTTAAATGTGGTGTGTTTTTCTTTTGGTATCCCACAGCGTTTTCTGCCTGGCAATTCTCTAAGAGATTGTTATTGTACCAGAGAACGCATTTTTTAGAATCCTTTTTATCCCCCCCCCTCCCTTAATATCAACCATATTATCACTCATCTTGGAGCGCTTCATCACTGCTGTTTCTGAGTTGGAGATTTCTCCAAGTGTGATAGCAGCTGCAGCTAATAACATCAATTATACAACATTTAGGTTCCTGTTCTATTTTGACTGGAGGAAGTTCTTTACTGGGACATGCCATATAATTAATTGCCTTTTTTCTGCATGCAGACATTATATAAAGCTTTAGTCTTGCTGTCTCTATGTAAGAATGGCAGTAAAAACATTCACTCACGCGAGCCACAACCCCACTTGTTAGGGTGGTTTAGGGTGCCGGGGTAAAAATGATTAAGTAAATGTGCATTAAAAAGGGTTTTGCTTGTCAGATTGTCCTACTGTCTATATGTTTGTAAAGAGAGTGGATTGAGGTGCTAGCCTGATCCAAACTTTCTAATGGTTGATGGTTTTCTTATTAAAACACAAACAAAAAACGACTAGGTATGTCAGCTCTCTCCCTGGAGTCTTGCTAATACTGTCAGATCTATAGGCATTACTATCCTGTAGTAACTTTAAAAAAGAAAAAAAGATTTTAAAAGACTTTAAAAAAAAAATCCCACAAACAAAAAGGGCAGATTTTTTTGTAACCCATCTGCTCACCACTGAGTCATAAACTAAACTCTGTGTCTGAGCGATTGAGCTGTTGACAACATTAAAAACACTTCAGGCATGACAAAAGATAAAAGACATATTTTAAGACCAAAATTTGAAATTGGTGGTGGGTATTTATTTAAATCCCTCTTTCTATATATATTTATCTTTACTAGAAGAGTCTTGATGTTTTTCTCCAAGGATGGCATGTGACCAGTCAAGGCAAGACAGGAGGGCATTACTAAGAGAGAAGGAGCGGAAAAATAAAATCAGTGATGACAAGGCTGGATTGGGTGGGGCAGAGAAATGCTGGGATAGCCAAACAGCCGGGACATGAATCGCAAAGAGTGAAGATATAGAAGCCAAATGTCTAAAAATTAATTTGTGGGCAAGCGGCTCTGTGGAGAATTTTAACACCTTCTCTTGCGTTCATTTTAAATTCTGTCTCCAGGAACCTGATAATTTAAGGTCAAGATAAACTGAAAGCCAGAAATGCCTACACACTAGGCTGGTTTTTAAACCAACAAGGGTTATTAAATTCCTATTTGTTAACTGGAGGACTTTTGGAGTCAATTTATGTGCTGTTACTTTAAGACCATTTGTTTGTAGCTTTGATTTTTAAATGTCTAGAGCCCAAGGATTGCTTTGTGTATTTGGTGAAAGTGAGAAGGAGGGGGGGGGGGGGGGGAAGTAGAACTTGGCAGAGGCTGTCTCTTTTCCTGCTGGATGTTTTTCAGGTGAACTACCCAGCTATGCTACTGTATTAAAGTCAGGCCAACTATGTGGAACTAAGGATTATTCCACAAATCCTGTTTTAATAGTTCTTTTAATGGTGTTTTTCCTCAAGTCTTACTTTTTCCTTAGGATTTCCCACCCCGACTGGGACTCTCCCATCTTTCCTAAAGCATTGCATCTCCTTGGCTTTTGACCGGGCTGGGCACTGTGCTCCGCGGGCGGGAAGAGGAGCTGCGTCCCCCGTGGGCCCGGCGCGGGGCTGCAGCCGCCGATGGCTTTATCAGATGGACAGAGACATTCCAAGTATGCTTCTGGTCACTGGGGAGTATGGGAATATAAAAAATAATGAAAAAGGAAGGCTTAGAGAAAAGCTGTTAGGCAAACTGGGGCTTTTTGTCAAGTTTTTTTTCTTATTTTAATTTATTTTTTTTTAAAGGGTGAAATTCTTTACCCCTGTGCAGATCGTTAAAGTTGTGTGATGTCATTTTCTTTTCTTTTTAAAGCCGTATTTTGAGAAGCTGAAAGGCCGCAGGTTAGGTAAAACTCTTAATGACCATTTTGTGACCTCTGCTCTAGCTGCCCGCAGCGGCTGCAATTTTTTAAATGTCTGACGGCTGCTTGGTGCTCCTCAGCATCGTTATATTGGTTGACAGCAGATGAGATTTCAGAGGTAAAAAAGTCACCTCCCAAATTGCACCCTGCTGGCAGGGCCAGTGGGCAGATTAAAAAATGGGATTCCGGTGGTTTGGTAGGGCAGGAGACCTCTGTTTTTAGGACTGAGGCACACCAGGAGCTCCCCCCGGTCGGCTCCGGCTGCATCCCTCCTGTGGGTTGCATGGAGGGCGAATGTGCCTAGAGCTTGTCTTGTGTAAAGCAAGATCCCTGCGGTGCCAGGCGACACCCTGGCGCTTGCCAGGAGCGGGTTCTGGGGACATGTTGGGTAGGCTTGCCCCCTTCTTCTGCTTTTCCACAGCTTTGCTCCTGGCGTGTGCAAGACAGGCGGCAGGGAGCTTTGGCTGGAGCAGGCATGGCCGGTCCCATGTAACATGGCTCTCATGGAGGGGTGTGAACTTGGGGCTGTGCAGGGCATGGAGCAAGGCCACGACCTGCCTCGGAGGGGGAAGCGTGCACGGTGGGGACAAAAAGTGACACAGGGCAAGTGTGGAGAGAGCCCTTTGCAAGATGTTTTTGCCTCGGAAGGAGGGGCAGCTACCTCACATTGCTGTAATTGCTGTAAAATATTCTGGGATTTCTGTCTCTTGTTAAGTTTTCTTCAGTTTTTACGGTCACAGCTCTTGAGCGCTTCTCAGATGTGTTAGGGTTGCACAGTGAGAGCCCTAAGGGGCTTCACGGCCCATCTGCCTTGGCTGAGAAGGCTGTGGAAGCGATGAGACTTTCCTTTTCCTTCTTCCATCGCTCTTTCCTTGTCCTTCACTCTCCTTCCCAGCCCTTTAATTTGTCCCTACGAGAAAAGAGTGCTGGGGAGCAGGGTTATGCACACCCTGCAGGCAGTCAGGCCCCTCGTTATCCGTGGGGGACGGGGGCCATGTCTGCCTTTGCGGGTGATTAGGCAGAGTGGGAGAAGATTCAGGGCAGACAGTGCTGGGGCTCCTCATGTCTCCATTAAAGAGAGTTTGCTTTGCTTTGGGTCTCCTCCAGTCCCCAGGACTAAACATGACACTACACAAGTGTTGGTCAGAGCTTTCTGAAAGAATTTCCAACAGTCCCATGCTGCTGGGACCACAGGCTCCCCACGGGGCTCCTCCAGCGGGTGCCATGCCGCATGCTGCCCATTGGGCCTCCTCGTGTGGTGGTGGCGTGCGCCTTCTGGGGGCTCTGCTGCCATGGCCCCTGTGAGGCCTCATCATCTGCAAATGAGCAGGAACCGAAACGAGTCGCAGCTGTGGCATGAGCCCTCGGTGCGCTCCCCCTCATCCCCGGCCTGAGGGAGCTTCTCCTGAGCCTTCAGGGAGCCCAGCACAGTACGGCCAGGGCAGAAGGACAGGGAGAAAGGCCCTGGCTCTTCCAGTTGGCACAGGGGGTTGTCCTGGTGCCATGGTGGTGCCCAGCCCTAGCGGTGGTTGGGAGCCTCCCATCCTGGTGACATGCTGGGGCCACTTCCTCCAGATCGGTGTGCTGAGCCGGCACGCCGTAAATGGAGGCAGCAAGGGGGGGTTCAATTCCAAACCATGCTGCTCCTTGGACAAATATATGTGGCCAGGAGTAATAATCTTTAGAATAATTCACGTGTTTTCAACCACTTCGCGCATTCGCTCTCCTCAGTCTTCAGAGCTGTGTTGTCCTCTTGCCTTGAGTCTCCCGGGGAGTGTTTGCTCTGTAGTTGTGTGGAACGTTGGGAACTCGTGGCATCTCCAGACCATGATTTTACTTGTTTTATCCCTGCTATCACTTTCTGCCCTCCTTAGTTGCAGGGCCTCCTCCTTTCTCATGTCTTCTCTTTCCCCTGGCCGATACCAAGTGTGACGTCCTTCGTGCTCTCTCACAGAGCGCCCTGCCAGTTCCTCACAGCCCGTGCTCTTTGGAGGTCCTTTGGCTGGACACTGCTTAATGCAGTCATTTGAAATTGGAACCCTGTGTTAAATACTAAACACTAAATAATAAGTGACTCAACAGCATTTCATGCTGTCCGCTGGAGTCACAAGTCACGTCAGCGATGCTACCCTTGCAGTGTGGTGGTGTGGGCTTCAGGACAGCATGACAAGCTCTGAAGCACGGCTGATTTTTTTTCTGTGTATTGGTGTCTCGAGTGGTGGATGAAACCTTTTCAACAATTTATAAAACCTTAAGCGCTCTGGGCAGTATTTTTTACAGGTGTGTGAAAGTGTTTGCGTTGTGGTCAGGAGAGATCTTTCTCAGCTGGGCTATTAAATGAAAAGCTGAAACCTGCCTGTGATGCTGAGATGAGTGCTCAATGAAATGAAAGCATGCAACTTAACTTGCAAACATTTTTATGTTGCCTGCTTTCCTGCTTGCTGCTGGTTGATTCACAATCTTACTGATAAACATAAAACTCGTCCTGTGAAAAAAGCAAAGAGGGAAATGCCCACAAATTAAAAAAAACTTTCCCACTTTGCACAACCTTGATTTTGAAATTTAACTCAAATGTGCAAGTGAATTGGTTTGGACTGCCTTAAATTCCTGCGGAAGGGCGGATAATTTTGAGAGATGATGCCAGATAAGCCAGGCAACTGCTACACCATTTAAAAAATCCTGAAAACGTTTCCAGACCCAGTCGGTGAGCCTGGGGCAGCTGCGCACTTACAGGGAGCTGCGTGCCGGCGGCAATGCCAGCAGGAAATGCGACGTGACCCGTAGCGAGCCTGGAGGGTGGGAAACACTGCGAGCAGAAGATTTCCACAGGTGGTTCTAAGTGTCCCGGGCAGTTACTGCGTGGGCTTGGACATAGGAGCAGACATAAAGCCAAGGGAGCAAACAGGAGCCTTAGGAGCATCCTCTTCCCTCCACGTGCATATGTGCTCAGGACTTCCTATCGTGTGTCCCTGCCGCCAGGCTGACAGCACCGCCTTCTCCCATGAACGCTGGGTCTGCCAGCATGAAAACTGGCTGTGAAGTAGAAATGTTTTTTGGAAAGCATAATATTATTTTAATCATAAATTATTTGGAAACTCAATACAGAAATAGCTTCAGATCACTTCTTCCAGAGGAGTGTTTTTGCAGTCAGGGTCTTTATCAACTTCTCAGTGGGAACTGCATTAATATTGCCACAAAAATGCACACAGTAGTGCCTTTGATAAAGCAATTTGGCATCTCTTAAGCAGAAAGATGTTTTGTTTTCCTAAGATACAGCACTGTTTTCAGTGCAGGGACCTGCCGTATGTGCCAGCATATGGAAAGAAAACACCAGTTTTGTTAACATTTGTGCTCGGAAGCCTTGGGGAGGGGACATAGGAGGTGGCTGCCTTTGCAGCTGCAAAGCAATCTCTGTTATTGCACGGGGGACAGCACAGGAAGCCCAAAAGTGAGTGCTGGTGGTGGAGATGGCAGTGGCCTGCAGTCAGCCTCCCAGCCCTTGCTCCCCCCCCGAGCACTCTGCCAAGGGCTCTCCTCCTCCTCACCGTCGCTTTAGCTCTTCCCATCATGTGCTGGGGTGAGGCTGGTCCCCACTGCTGCCAGCCTCCCAGTGTAGAATGGGGAAGCTTTATGGGCCATACAGTAGGCATCTTTGTGGATACTGTGAAAATGCCTTTTAGTACTTGCTGTTGTCCCATGGGTATTATATATTTGGTTAGTGCATTATTTTGATTTTTAGACTGCCTTTGGTTCGAGAATCCTGAAAGGAAGCTGTTGTGCAACTGTTTTAATCTGATTTTACAAGCCGATTCCAGCTTGATTCCCAGCACAAAGAAACAAAGAGCTCAGCTGTATTATTCGTCCAAAAGTAAAAGGCCTTCCTCCTTTGAAGATCTTCTGTAGAGTGTTATGTTTAGAGAGTGATTTGCTATTGTTTAAATTTAATCTCCATAATTACACTGGGATTGGATTAATGACGGGTTGGTTTTCTGAGTCATTCTTTGCTGGCAATCACAGCTATTGAGCATAAAGCCAGGTCTTCATTGGATGTAAACTGGCATTGCTCCACTGAAGTTAGTGGAATAATTCCACTTTATATTGTGACGGCTCAGATGTGATATTATAGCTGTTTTGAAGAAAGCACCCTTTTGGTGTTTGATGGCCTTGAATCATCTTATTTTTAAGCTGTCTAGGCATTAACTTCCAATGGCATTATATTTACGGTAGCACAGCTAGCCCTTGTCTGTAGATCACCTCAGCTGGACTCAGAGGGATCAACAAAAGGTGCAATGCCAGATTCAGTCATAAGTATCTTGACTTTTTTTCTGTTTAAAAACCGCTTTTAATCACCAAGAGTATGAGCAGTTGTAAGCGGGAAAAGTTAATTACTTACGTCCAGTGAGCTTTTGCATGCTCTTACCTATCAGAATAAACCTTGGTCTGTTTGTTGGGGATGCTGTACTGCAAATCTGGGGGAAATGCCTGGGAGGCAGAGGGACTGCTCCTTTTTTGAAGTTAGTTATTTTTGCTCATTCTTCTTTTCAGAAGGGGACGAGGAGGGAGGGAGGGACTTGGGGAGACCTGGCATGTAGGAGAGCGGCAGCAAGAGCAGTAGGGAGCACACTCGATGTAGGGGATGGATCCGTCACCATGATTGGGGTGACAGAAACATCCTTTTCTTAGAGACCCCGAGGGGCTGTGTAGAGTTGCTGCGACCATGGAAGGTATTTGAAGTTGCTAGGCTGAGAGCAAGGTGTCACCAAGGATGTCTCCCACCCTTGCACATGTTGGGCAGGGGAGGATTTGCTTTCAGACCTTTTATTTTAATGTCTGACCTGAGTTTCTTCTGTTTTAAAGAATTTTCTTGCTCACTATTTATGAAATGGGGTGTTAATAAATCTTAGTTTGGAGAATGAGAAGGCTTTGCTTTCTTTTAGGTCAGTCCTACCTCTAAGCAGTATCGGATGTAGGGTGCCACTGCAGTGGGTTAGACCACGGGTCTCTTTAGCCTGGTATCTAACTGACAGTGGCATATACTATAAGTGTGAAAACCAGACAGCAATGATCCTTTCTTTCCCTGATGCATCTTCACTACTTCCAGGAGCCATCTGTATTTGCTGCTGGCCTGCTGTTGCACCTGCAGGTCCACTCAGTACAATTTAATTTCTGCTTCCTTGTTAACCAGCAGAAAGTAGATGTGAAGACTTTTAGTCTTACGTTCTTCCCATTTTAAGATGTTAAACTGGTACTTCATACTCAGGGTTGTACTCTGCTCTTTTTTACACAGTATTTAGAAAATACTGCTTATTTTAGTAATAAAGGTCAGCTTTAATCTTTGGTAGTAAGACTGCTTCTACAGTTGTGATTGTCTGCCAGTGAGGCAGGACAGTTTGGGAGACTTGGTGTCTTTTTTTTAGATTGACCTGATAGATGTGGAAAATACAGACAAGCCTTCAGGCATATCCTGGGCATCTCTTCAGAGTAAAAAGGATGTGCTGCAGGTCTCATATGTGTAGATCCCTGTGTCTGATGGTCTAGATAAACACTTCTTTTGAAATAGGAGGCAAATTGCAAGACCCAAATGAAGACTGAGTTTTATGCTGAAGTCGGACATCCCTCAGTTTGGATGCGCAAAAGGCTTGCATGCCCGAAAGCTCATCTTCTGTCCTCCCCCACTGTGTGTCAGTTAGTCTTACAGAAGTACTACTAACTTCTATATTAATCCTGCCCTATATTTTGATTCTTAGCCTTTTGCTTCTTTCTACAACAACTGTGACCAAGGTTGAGGACTTTTTTTTAAGCTTACATATATTTTGTCCTGTGTAAACTATTGACAGCTGTTATTGAATAAATTCTGGTGACGCAGCTGTAAGGTTGCAGCAGTAGATCAGTCATATATGTACATGGTCCTTTTATTAGAGGGGACTGCTGAAGCTGTGGTAATGCTTAAAGTATTTGGAGCCTAATCCACTGCTTCATTGCTCCAGATGTGATAAATGCTGTTGACTTAATGCAGAAATTGGTGATGTAAAATGGAGAAACTGCCTCTCTGCTTCTTATGTAGCTATGGTGGTGAATCTCCTGTTACCAACTCCAGTTTTCAAGACCTTGCCCATTTTGTTAGGGAGGGGGTCATGCATGAAGGCCGAGAAGAAATTAGTAGGAATGGCTTATATTTGTACTCAAACTGAACTCATGAGCACTTGCGCAAAACTGACTCAGCATAAGCAGGCAATGAATACTGGTTGCTTTTGCTGGAGTGTGGTTCCAGTGATCCTGCAAAACCAAGTCATCCAAGTTATCATTGAAGCTCTCGGGGTGCAAACGAAGTTTCAGCCTTGCTGGGAACAGGACGGATGCAGACTGTCCCATCTCAAATAGTCGTATCTCATTCATTTGCGACCCCACTCCTTCTCTGCCCCCTCAAGAAGCCAGGTTGCTGTAGAAGTTGTAATTATTTATATAGACAAGACATTAAAAAGGTTGCTTTTGGAGCTCTAGGTTTTGACTATACATGTTAGTACTTTTGGCTTTAGCTCGTAGAGCTAAAGATTTTCTTAAGCCGCCATTGAGACTCTCACCAGAGCACCTCATCTAATGCTTTTCTCAACAGCTGAGAACTGGAGAAAACCACTGAATATTGTGACACTTGGCGCTGCTGTTCTGAGTGTGCTGCTCGGGAAAGACTGTTGTCTTGTTGTTTCTGCATATCAGTTACTTTAGATCCAAAAAGAAATGCTGAAAATTCCTACACACAAGGAGAGTTTATTTCCATGACTGTCATTAGGGTTACATTTCCTTTGGTCCAAGGTGTATGTGGCACAGTCAAATGGAAGTAAAATGGTAGACTTACCAAAATAGATGCATTTTGTTAATTTCTTAATGAAATTTTTTTTTGTGTGTAGTGTTTTTAAAGTAACAAGTATTGTAAGCAGTATGTTATTTTTAAACCAAGGACATTTTGTGCTGAAACTGGCTATTGCAACACTGGGTTAGAATTAGAATACACAAAATTCAAAACCACAGTAACCCTAATTCTGCCATTTTTGCCTTTTTAACCGCTCAACAATAGCGTTGTATTTGTACAGTATTTAAAAATATTTGTTAAAGGGAATGTGAAGAGCTACTGTCAGGCTTCTCTGTTAACTGTTTGTGCATGCTGTAGTGAAAATTCAGAGATGAGTACTCTGTGTGTCCACAGCTCAGACTTTCCTTTGTATTGCAAGTGAAGGAGCAGCTGAAGCTCCAGCCAGGATGGGGGCAGAGACCTGCATGGTGGAACAGACAGTGCCTTTGGCTCAGAAGACAAGCACCCACCATGGGCTAAAGCCTCTCTGCCATCTCCTTTCCCCTGGTATGTGCGTACCTAGATCTGTAGTCTCCAAGGAGCTACTCCGGCAAATGAGTAATAATGTTCAGGATAAAATAGTCTGACCACGAGGATGAATTCTATGCAACTGGTCCTGGCATGTGGGCCTCACTGGGGAGAGGTTATGGGAGGCCAGCACAGCCCAAGCCGCTGCTTTCAACCTGTCCCGGCCATGAGCTGCCTGACTTTCGCTGCAAGGGCTTTGTGCAGCTGGGACATGCATGTGTCCATCTTTGGACAGAAGTTAGCTCTGGATTTCACATGCCACTGATCACACCAACCTGAATGGATACATGTGGGGAAAAAATAACAAAACAAAAAACCAGAAAGCATCTTGAGAAATTATTTATCCTTTTTGCTGTTGCCTTGCATTTTGGCATGCGCTATCTGCATCTTGAATAAGAAGTCATCTGGCGCGTTGTAATGTGGTAGCAGTACAGACTGGGTAATCCTGGGAACCGGCAGCTTGGATCTTGCCTTTCCAAATTTTGCTGCTCTAAAACTTGATGACTTTGTTAAAAATGAACAGTTTCCAGGGGGTAAAAAGCCCCCAGAGAAGAGCTGTTGGCATTTTATATTTTTAAGCTGTCTTACTGAATGAAAACAGTTGATTATTAACTTGATGGGGTGACAATGAGTATATAGAACTTAAATATCTCACCACTCCCACAACGAAAAAAAACCACCCTCCATTGTATCATGGGAAGATACATAGCCAGAAAAACTTTCCAACTCGTTAAACTTTTATACTTGCTTCATACTAGCTTAATGTAGGCTTTTTTCCATCCTGTGATGTTGTAGGGACATTTCTGAATGCAGCTGAGGAGGACACCATCAATTTACCAGTATTTCTTTCTGAACGTGCCTTTCTTATAACAGAAAAAGCTGAATTACTTAATCTGAAGAATTAAAAAAAGGTTTCCTTGTTTGTGTGTTTCAAGTTGTTTATTCTGCCAAGCCTGATAACGAAATCAGTCTGAAAGTTTCCCCTGCAACCAGTTTAGTCAGCTTCTGTGATTGTGTGGGTGTTGTGGGTATTCAGACAAGGACAAGGGATAAAGGAAGAAAGTTCTAAAAAAACAGGAAAAAGCTATTGTAAATGTATCGGGCAAGTTATAAACTGGGGAAGGGTACTTGGAGTCTACCTGCAGCTACTTTTGATGCTCTCTGGTAGATGTTTTGGTGGGTTTTTCTTTCTCTTGTGGCTTGTGTTTGACTCTTTAGAAGAGGGGTAGGGGAAAATACTGATTTAAAGGACTAGAGTCTGGTTATATTGCTTTTAAACTGCATATTTTGTAGTGGAGATGGGTGGAGGTCAAGCTGCTATAGCTGACTTGGGGTTGGAAAGGAACAAAACATGATGTTTGGGCTCATTTTGAGCCCCGTGCCGGGTGGGACGTCTCTGCGCTCTCCCTCGTGTGCTTGGAGAGGCCATGTCGCATCTTGACATGGGGCCATAGCTGGCAGGAAGCATCGAATATTCCCTTTGCTGTTTCTCTCCAGTGTAATTTTAGTTTTCTGGCACCCTGATGGGGTTCTGCTGTTCATCCTGGTTGTGTCCTTCCCCTTGCTCTTCCTGATCCTCCTTTATCATCCTCAGCTGTGAGCCCAGGCAAAAGCAGCCTCGCTGCCTCTTGCCTGCAGGTCAGCTCGTCCCCATGATGGCGTGGGAGGGGATGTGGGTTTCAGCTGCTCATTACACCCGCGAGCAAGGACTTTGCAAGTTCTAAATTGAGGATTGTTGCTTCATACGTGTGTCTCTCCAAACCCATGGATTTAGACATTCCCTCACCATTAATTACATCCTCTCGTCTTGTAGTAGCAAGTAAAAAGGACAAGGTGAGCACGTTGTCCTGCTGCAAGGAGCCGAACGCGGCTTCTTTTTGCTTGGATGCTTGTGAGTTTCTGAAAGTACATGGCCGTTCTTTGGGAAGCGTGTCCTGCAGCTCTCACCTTGAGGTGTGGAGTAACCAGGCAGCTCGGGCCCCTTCTTGGAGGGCTTACATGTGAGTGACGCCAACGAGTCCAGCACTTGCCAGAGTCATTCCTAGTTAAAAGCAGGGCTGGATGCTTCAAAGGGAAGCCCAGATCACCAATAACTGATGGCCAGCAAGGTAATTCCGAGGTGGCACTGGAAGTGAGCAGTTTGCCTTGGTGCAATCTCTGGTGGAGATGCTGGGTGTCACCACCTCATTTCTGGAAGCCATAGGGTCCGGTCACCCGCATTTGTCAGTCATTTGACATCGAAGCTGCTCAGACAGATGCAATGCGAGACTGCCACAATTGGCAGCGGCGTCTGGCTCTGACAGAGCTTTGCAAAGTTGCCGGTTCGCCCCGTGGCAGCTCTTAACACAGCATCTCCAAGTGCGGTGTCCCACAAAATGCTCGGCAGCAGTCATGCGGAGGTGAAAAGATTTCCAGGCGAGCTTCAAAGAGAAGGATGTGACTAACTGTCTCGCAGGGAGCCAGGACATGGACCCAGCCAGATGAGGCAGCTTACATGAAAGGGCTGCCAAAGGAAAGGGAGAGGACACAGACGGAACTGGGACTGGGGGATGAGGAGGGATAGGCAGTTGGGAAAGGTAGAGGGGAAAAATCTCTGTGGGCTGTTTCCAGTGGCCGGGAGATGTATCTGCTCTCCGGGGAGGTAACCTGTGGGAAAAGCGACGAACCTCAAGCATGTTGGCTGTCGTTCCTGGCTCTGCTGCAAGCCTCCGCTGCCTGTCCTTGGAGCAGTCGCTCTCCCGGTGACTCAGTATCCCAGCTGTAAAACGAGTATTGCTGCTTACCTCATGGGATGTTGTGAGGGTAGTCTCGTGGATGCCTTTGCCATTTGATGTGTTAAGGGGGGGAGCAACAAAAAGTGAGCACGAAGACAGATGTGAAAAGGGATATGCACTTTCCTCGCCCCCTTCTCTGAATGTAATCACATCCCTAATGATAATATAATGGTGATTTATTCATCATTGACATATACTCCTTCAGTTGCACTGGTGGGAACAGTTTTTTGGTTTTACTTTTTTCCCCTCAAAGATGTAATTTTGTATGTTTATATGGTATGTTAATGTTTTAAGCAATTTCTAATAGAAAATCAGAAGAAATAATGAACAATAAATCAAAGTCAGACTAAGCCAAGATGTTATAAAGTAATACAAGAGTGGGATTAGAAGTAGAGTTTGCAAAGGGGGCCTCCAACAGAGAAAATGCAAATCCTGAGGCCTGAAGAAGGAGAGGTTCTGGTTTCCATCTGTCTTAATGTCCATACCTGATAGCATACCTGAGGAGGGCTAGAAAGCAGGGGGACAGAAAGGGTCAGAAAGCAAAAGGGCTCACTCCTCAGCTCTATCATTCTCAAATAAACTTCTGCAAAAAGAAGGGAAGTTCCAGTTAACTTTAACCTTGGAATAAATGTCACACTAATCTTACTCTGCTCACAAGGCAGTCTGACAGCTAACACACAAATGTGGGAGCCAGAAAACAGCAGATTTTAGGACAGTTAGGGAATTGGTTGACGTGGTACTAACATTTAGTTCTGTCTGTGCCTTTGTGTGCTAAAGCAAAATGGAGGCAATTGTCTCCTCTGTTGGAAAAGGGGCGCAAGGTTTAAGGAAGCGCCATAAAGAACATGGAGATCCACAGGTGGAAAATGCTGGGGGAGGTCACAGCTTCAGAGTTTAACACAGGAGCAAAATGCATGGTCATATTTCATCTGTCAAAGCTGGTTTTTCTTTAAAAAATAGGAAATCTCAGAGGCATTGGCTAGAGAAGAGGAACATTCATCTTTTCTTAGTACTGTATTTGAAAGTCTTTAGCTGCATAAGCTTTCCTGGGACTTGCCAAAGTTATCTTTGGAGAAAAATTAGGATTCTTGGTTTTTTTTAGGAACAGGTGTCAGCATGTGGAAACCCTTTGTTGTTAAATTTTAGTCATGGTTCCTTTTTTCCTTTTCTTTCTTTTTCCCATCTGCAGTTGAGTATGACAAGGAGTTCACGCCTCACCAGCGGCACCACAAGGAGTTCAAATTTAATTTGTCCCAGATTCCTGAGGGCGAGGCTGTCACAGCTGCTGAGTTTCGGATCTACAAGGACTGTGTTGTGGGGAGCTTTAAAAACCAAACCTTCCTTATCAGCATCTACCAAGTGCTGCAGGAACATCAGAACAGGTACGCAAGAGGGACCTCGCTCTGTGCCACCAGCTACTGTCCTGGGGAAGGCTGAGCTTGTGCATTCATGTTGAGAGGACTGCTAAATAAGTATCAGTTTTGTTCACATTAACAGAGTGATGTTATTGCCTGGTCCTTTCCTCATGGGAAATGGGCATAGTAGAGTGGAAAATGGAAAACTTCTGGAAAACTTCTCAGCCAGAGAAAGTCCACGGTATTGAAGCCTAGGGTGTCACTTAGCTGCAACCTTTGTGTTGTCTTTAAATAGAGCAAGAATCTGTTGTGAGGCAGTAGATTTTTTTAAACCAAAGCTGTTACACCGGCATTGCTCTTGTGCACTGAAATACCCATATCCCCTTTCAACTTAATACTACCAGCATAAAAAGCATAGTCTGTTTGAATGATACTGGTAATTAGTGCAGACTTGACCTGCTCTCAGCTGGACTTAACATTGAAGTAGATAAAGCGGAAGAAAATTCAGCATTTTGATCACAGGTACAAAATCACTCCTGGGTTTTCAGTGGCAGTGTAAGAGGCAAAAGAGAGAGAGGCAGGGTAGAAACTGACACACAAAAATCCAAACAAGTGTAAATGGAGTGATTAGTTTTAAAAGGGTAATGTTTCAGATTGGGGAATCACGTAAGGCTAAAAGATGGAAATACATGGTCAATTAAATGTTAGAGTCATGCTGAGCTACAAAAGTGTTTCATTACTTCTCCTGAAACGTGTCAGGACTGTAACTGTTCCTCTGCTGCAGGCAGAGAAACAGAAATCAGAAACAGCAGTGCTTGAAAAAGCTCCACCACTTCTCTCTATGAAGCTTTCCTGGGTGTTTTCCTTTCTGGTCCTTCTTTCTCCAGCCTTTCCATTGACACCATTTGGGGGGATCTGCCTTTGATGATTTGCTGTTGTGAGGGCAACATCAAATAGCTAGTGGTTGTTCTGTGGGGACTGTGGCCTCTGGGGAAATGGAGATAAATACTTGGGTGTACAGGTGATGGGGAAGAAGGTGTTAGTTTTAGAAGATCAGTGTTCCCTTTGTGCCTTGAGCTGTGGGTTGCTGGAGTGCTTCCTGGAGTAACATGCTTGCTGGTTAGGATGTACATCAGTGCCCATTTGAAGAGCTGATGGAAGTCCAGATGGTCATGCAGATTTCATAGATGTTAGCTGCATTGTTCATTTAGAGCCACATTAAATAAAAGATGGTGAGTATTGGTCTGGAGCTGGAGGAAAACCTCTGACAAGTGTCTGTGGAAGCAATCGATACGCTACTCTGTGATGGTCACCAAAGCAGGGCACGGAGTAGGAGAACTGTCAACTTTTATGTGTATATAACATTTTTTCAGAGTAAACTGAGCGAGCAAGTAAAGCATT
Source organism: Phaethon lepturus (assembly GCF_000687285.1). Taxonomy (NCBI): domain Eukaryota; kingdom Metazoa; phylum Chordata; class Aves; order Phaethontiformes; family Phaethontidae; genus Phaethon; species Phaethon lepturus. The sequence continues at coordinate 48,999 of NW_010544234.1, read as the reverse complement.
GCGGGACAGAGAATAAAGTACAGGATACGGCCCCTACCATATCGGGTTCCTAACAAATTTGCAAACTCTTGGTTCCAAAAATGGCTGTGTGCAGCAATGATGCTGGCACCTCATATCTTTGTTTCAAATACCATGCTAGAAACATGCCAAAATCAGGTTGCACTGTGAAGCTACGATGCATGTCTTTTGGCACTGGGTGCTGTGGCATCTGCACATGCTGCGCATCACTGGGTGCTAGAGACTTCCCTACGAACAGAGCAGAGGTAGCAGCTTGGATGGGGATCACCAGGGTGGTCTCTTTCTCCAGAGCTAGTGAGTATTTTGGGTCTGTCAGTTCCCTTCCGTCATGTTCCTCCTGCCGCTGCTGGCGGCCGTGCCGAGGGGATCCCGCTGTTGGGACTGGGAATCGTAAAGCGGCTTCCTCCAGGTCCAGACTGCCAGCAATTCGCCGTTCCTCCTGACACGGGCTAGGCGTGAACCGCTGACCCAGGGATGAGTGTCTGTAGTTCATTACTAACCTCTGACTCATCCAGTCCCTCAAGGCTCCCTTTTTGTTTCTTTTTCTTCTTTATTTATTTATTTTCACTGGTGGGAAGGAGGGAGAAGTTTGGCTAAAGAAACTTGTGCTTCAGATGAGTCTGCGGGACGTGTCGCATCATCTGCGCAGAGGTGGGCAAAACGTGGCTCACGGATTCTTGCAGTTGTAAAAAGGACGTGCCTTTTTTCACCCTTGTCCTTTCAGCTTAAAGGCCTTTCTCGTGTACATATAAAATGTAAAAGCACATATGAAAACATGTGTGCTTGTGTATAAATGTGTGGATATATACGTATTATGTATCCATGTTTAAAAGTGTATATATATTAATTGTACTCTATATTAATTGTCCTCTATATATTAAAAATATGCAGATGTTAGAAGACAGTTAAGGTATTAGGAGCTGCTTACCACTCCTGAGTGTTACCTTCAGTTGAGATTCTGACTCCATAGGCTGCTACAGATTTAGACGTGCTGGCGACCTGGATGGACTTTGGCCTGTAAACATTCTTGAAAACAAATAGTAAAAAGTTATATTTAGCTGTTCACTAATATCTCTGCATGGAGGGGAAAAATGCCTCAGATTCTTCTGGTATGCTGTATTCTTTGAGTGGATTTGGTTTTTGATCATCAATTCAGTTACTTTTACTGGGGGCGGGGCAGAAATCAAAAGGGTTTTTTTCTCCCCCCTTTGTCTCAGTGGATTAATTTGGAATACAATGTTTTATTTTACTGTTGAGAACGCTAGAAGGTTAAATTAGAAAAACAAAAGCACTTTTTTTGAAAAAACTTGAAAAATATGTGTAAGGCTTCTGTTACATTATAGCAGACATCTTATGAGCCAGAAAATAACAGCTGCCTTTGACTTAAAAAAAAAAATACTGACAAAATTTGTGTCACACTTCCTTTGGACTAATGGTTTGTGTAACAGCCTGATGTTTCCTGACATTTGATGACATTTTATTGCATAAGAAGAGTCTGTACAGATCTTGAAGTCTAGCTGGTGAACTAGCAGGTGACACAGAAGGAGTTGATGTAGCACCTTTTTTCATCTTGTTCTGCTGACAAATATTCCTTCTGGTCAGGAAAATTCATCTCTGAAGGCCACAGAAGGTGCCTGTTCAGTCAGCATTAGCAGTCTCCAGAGAAAGTTCAAAGACACCATGTTAATCTTGGCTTATATGAGGTTAACAGTTGTCTGAGGCGATTATTGGTAGCTAATAAAATACTTTTAGATGCAGGTAATTCTTAACAGGGCAGCTAGCATGTATGGATTTAAAACAACAGACCGCAAGAGAAAGGCAGTGTGCACCTCTGCGGGAAAAATTATAAATAAAAAGAAACCTGCCCACTCTTCTTAAAGAAATGAGTTTGGGAAGGTGGGAGAGAAGAGGAAGCTTCAGTAAATACAAATCTTCACCAAAGCTCAGAGCCTGGAAGTATCCCTTGGCTCCAGTTAAGTGTAATGAAGTGGCTTAATTCAGTATTACTTGAACAAAGGGAAAAAAAAAGCTCATCTGGACCATAAGAGCATAAACATGTTACTCCAGCCCAGATGTGCGTGCTGCTGCACGGAATTGCACGGCACTGCTGGCCGTTCCCTGATGGCTAAAGACAAAACCAAGCCTGAGGCTAAAGTTTCTACCAGTCACAGAATTATCAAACTGATTTTTGCCACTGTAGGCAAGGATAAAAGCAAGGATTATATGGGCCCATTTGAGACTGTGTCCTAGATAGGGGTGTATGCAGAGGGACCACAAACAATCGGCGATCAGTGCTGATTGAAACAGTATAAGACCTTCGGGGAAAAATTTGACCCTCTCCTTGTTCAAAGCCGTCAGAAATATGAAAATGATACTCGTGGAGGCTCCAGGCAGTGAAACGCACATTGAGGACAGTGTGGTCTAAGTAAATTCCCTCTTTAAACAGAAAACATTTTTAATACTGACTCACTTGTGTCAGTAATATTTTCATCTTCCCATTCCTTCCACCCTTTCGTAAGGTAAAAAAAATAGTGCCTAGAAACTAGGCTTTTGTTTTCTAACTAAACCGCAGTTAACGGCCACATTTTGTCATAACACTGACTGCTGGAGTTGTCACTGGGACGCTGCAAAGAGATCAATGAAATCGGGATAAGGTCAAGCTTGTAGCAAGCCATCAGCGGTATGTGTTTCGGCTTGTGTGGAGAACAGGCTTCACCAAACAGGGCTGAGGTGACATCTGGTTTGCTCTGAGGGAGATGACTCCGCGTTTTGAAACGGGCTGTGGGCTGTAGGGGCTGATGGTGGGAGGAGGAACGGGCAGTACATATGCTGAATGCTGCTGCCCTTCAGCTTCTGACCCCCCAGAGTCTAAGAGACTGTGCGGTTTGAAGGCGGGGGTGGGATTTTTTTTCTTCTTTTTTTTTTTTCCCCCCCCCTTTGGTACATGCAGAAAGTGGGGAGGTTTGCCAAAGCACCAGTTTAGGAAGACAAGTGGCATCAGCTTCCAGGTGCTTGTTCCACCGTGGCTGTATCTGAGGGGGTGTTTAGTTTCAGCAGGCAGGAGCTGCACAGCCTCGACTCTCCTCCCTTCGGTGGTACCGATGTACAGCTAAACCCTGCGTGTGGGCTTGTTTCTAAGGTGTAGCGCTGATTTTGCGGAAGGACCAGCAAAGCCCTCTGTGCCTACTGATACCTCTTGGGAGTGGATCGCCATGTAAGCGAGGGAAGGGAAGGGAAGGGAAGAAATGAGTTTGCCCCTGGAAACAGCTCATTAATTTCTTTTTCTTTCTCGAAACTTCCTTGCTCTCACCCAGAGGGGTGTCAGGTCAGGACTAGAGAAGGCAGTTTACAGTTGATCAAAGATGTTAGTGCTTGGTTTGGATCATCAGTATGTTTTCAAGTGTAAATATCCTGTTAATGCAGACCTCAAAACACTCCCACACTGTCCAAACAACTGATCTGTGAAAAACACAGTGGCCTGTGTTAGTGATCAAAGGAAGATATGGTACCTTAATGGTCAAAGTTTATTAAACAGTTTCATTTGCACCCAGAATGAAATATGAGGACTTGATGTGCAGAAAGATTCCTCCTCTATGATAAGACACGTGTGGACATAGGTGTGCCCTGCAGAGCGACTGCCTGGGGAGTATGTTCTTCTACTGAACACGATTCCTTAAGGGTTAAGGTGCCTGTTGGTTTTAGCTGCCAGTTACAGTGGTAATAAAGTCTTCCTCTTTGCAACAGGATATTTATACAAATGCGATCTGAGCTTCTAATCTAAAGGGCAAATTGATTTGCCGGCAGTGTTTATAGCTTAGAAAATAAATAACAGTCCTCAACTGGGTTTTGGAATGGATTGTGTAATACAAATGACAAAGCTAGCATCAATCTGTTTCAAGTTGGGGTCAGATTTGTTTATAGTGTGCATATACTTGTATATGATAGAGCTGTTTCCATGATGCTATAGAGGAGCATCTGTCAGCATGTTCAGTTCAGCTCCCACTGTGCGCATGCAATTTGTTGTGTTTTAGGGTGGTTGGTTTTCAGTAGTTTAAAAGTCAAAGTTACTCTGGATGAAATTTTCTGGTTCTGTAACCAGCTGGCTTTTTCTACCAAAACTAAAGGACACCATATCAGTGCCTGATTTCTTTTCTTAAAGGACAAAGATAAATAATATCCCCTTGCCCTCTGCCCCATCTTCATGCCTCAAACTGCATTTAAACTCTGAGATATAGTACTGTAACCATCACTACAGCTACAATACCCATTAGTCTCATTAAATTTTAGTCAAGGAAATGAGAAATACATGTCCTAAGCCTGTGATATGGGACAATTTTTTTCCCTGTTCCTGTTGGTGAAGTGTTGATTCCTCAGAGCTGTGAAGCTTAAGACCTTTAGCTGGATGTGGGGGGACACCTTTGCACTCAAATGTCAATGTTGGCTTTGCTGGGCATTAGCTCTAGGCTGAACTTCCTGCACTCTTGATGTGGGGAGACCACATCCTCTAGCTCTAGGCTCTTATCTTCCACTCTTTGCCAGATGCAGCCTTGAAACCAGTGTTTCACCTTGCTGCTCTGCCAGTGAGTCTACAAGACTTAACTCCCCCC
>NW_010544234.1:40562-44315 GCF_000687285.1 Phaethon lepturus | reverse complement strand
CCCCCGCAGACTTTACCTGGAGGGGTGATGCCTGCAGTGGTACAGGACAGCTTTTTCAGCACAGGGGAGCTTTTATCAGACAGAGCAGTGGTGGTGTGGGGCTGGTAAGTGAGCAGTGAGAAGCTGAGCTTACCTGCCTGTCCCTTCTTGTGCATCCCAATGTCTAGATGCATCTAGGAGGGCTCTCTTCTCCCTGTGCCAAATCACAGCCCCCCCCCCCTCCAGAGTGGCCTGGCATCTCCATTCTGTGCTTTTTCTTCCACTGGCTGTCAGTCCCTGCAAATTAGTGCCCAGTTGCTGGTCTTCTGTTTCATCTTGGAAGTAACTTCATTTGTAGGCTGATAGGTCTTGATATTTCCTTCCTCGTTTATAAGGAGCTCTTATAGGATGTGCACATCTCTCGTTGTCCCCTGGCCCACAGATGGTAGAGCTTCTTCAAGACAGTTAAACTGAGCCTTACTTCTCATAAAATGATGGGGACTGCCTTTGCTTTCTGTGGTGGCTCCTTCCAGGTGCTTGCATTCCCCTGCCTGAGGCACTCTGTACGAGCCAGCGCTGATTGATTAGATTTTGTACAGTGCTTTTAAATCTTTGGACTAATGGTCGTTTAGAGATAGTAAGTTGTTAAGGTTTTGTATTGCATCTGTTGGCGGTGCCTTGTGCTGCATGAACTCCACATACAATCTGTTCTATAAGTAATAAACATTTCTTTAAATTCAAAGTAGCAGTTACATCTACTGAAAGACGGTGGATGAAAAGGCTGTGATTTCAAAGTTTTATCGATGGGGAGCTCCGTTCAACTCTAAGCCTGAGTGAGTTGTGAGTGCAGTTATTAGTCCGTTGGTAGTGGATAAGAGCAAATAATCTTGCTAGTTTGCTTATATGCAGGATAATTTTTACAGAAGGTGGATCTAAGTGCAAACTAAAGACTCAGACCCTGAGGTACGCAGAAGAGCATTTAGAAAGTGCATTAATTAAAATGTAAACCCCACACACTTCTGTGCAAAATTCCTTTTTGAGAAACTGCTGCTAGGCAGTCTAGACTATTATGTCAACTTGTCTTTGAAGAAAAGTAAACAAAAAGGTTCAGCTGAGGAAAGTTTTAGAGACTTAGAGTAATTAATGCTTTGGTAAATGGCTGTTGATGCGTAACAAGCCTTTAAACACCTGGGTAATTGCAAGCTTTGAAGCTGGGCCAAAAATGTTGTTCTGAGATCTGTAATTAAAATAAGAGACCTTTAACTTGGTCATTTTGAAGGTGAGATTTCTGTTTGTTCTCACTGTCTCCCTAGTAAAACTTCTGCCTGGTCAGGAAAAGAAGGCCAGGGAGGGTGGGAAAGTAAAAATCCTAGTTCAACAGATGCTTCTTTAAATTTAGCTTTTTATAGCTTTGGTGTTTTTCCTGTAGCAAAGTTCCATGTTGTAATGTGTACCCAGAACAGAGAAATTATTTTAATGTGAATGTTTCACTAAGTATAGTACCGAAGATTAACCACTTGACCTGGTTACTAATTTGACTAAATTCTAATCTAATTAGTGTTCAATTAAAGTGAATTAACACCCAGAGACATTTCATTGAAAGGTTTACACAGAGGTTTCAGTTAACAAAATATTTATCTTACAGAGGGAAAAGCACTGAAATTAAATGCAAACTGTTTCTCCTATAAATGCCCTGAGTACATGGTTGGGATGCCGGCGTTAAGAATAGTAGCTATATTTGATATTTATATCCGACAAATCGTCTCGCTTTCTGAGGACACTGGAGCTAAATCCTGCCTTCTGAATTACACAGGCCATATTTCTCTGGTAAACTGTGTACTTCTTTCTGTTTATTGCAGCCACTTGTGATTGCTTTGTTGACCTTTGCTTCTCTGTCCTCCTCCAGAGTCTTCTGAAGGCCATGGAAACACTCCCATTTATTTCTTGGGACTTGAACCGTACTTTAGGGCCCTGATCTAGAACAAAGAGCTCCTGTTTCGAGCTGGGAGACTCTAACTTGTATCTTCCCATTTAATGTTCTCGTCTCTGGAAAGTGGTTTCAGCTCATTGTTTCAGTTTCTCCCATTCACTTGCTTCCTTTTAATAATCTAAGGTTAATACATATTATGCATGTAGCACCCTTATTATGGAAGTCATTAACTGAACTCATCCAGATGGTTAAACATGCTGAAAATAAAGATGAGACTGTTGCATACCATAGTGACAATGAGATGACAGTAGCTGTATAAAAACCCAGAGGCAGATTTAGGCAGAGAGGATGTTAAGAAACTGCCTGTTTTGGTGATTAAATTTATCTTCTGTACACTGAATTTGAGAGCCCTGCTGTGCAGGTGCCAGAGGTCCTGTGATGTCCTTGACATGTGGGTTGCTTGGGCATTAAACCTCTGGACTGAGTCTGCTTTCCTCAGCCTGTGCCGAGAGCAGATATTCCTTCCTCTCTGCTCAATGATGCTGGCTCATGCATTTCTTCCAGCCTTTCTTTTTCTAGTTTTTCACGTTCTTCATGTTCCCTTCCTGTTTCCCTCTGGTTCCATCTTGCCTCCGTTATTCTCAAATGCTGAAGTTTTTGGATATTCTTCCATTAATGTGACCGTATACACGGTTGTGTACTTCCTTTTGGAAGGCCACTGCTCGCCTCATTGCACAGGATCAGTATCATCACTTAATGACCAGAAATTCAACACTTTGTTTCATGTGACTTGCTCTGTGTATGATCCCTTTCTCACCTTCTTGTCCACTCTGCAGATTTTGCTTTGACTATGGGCTTGCATCTACTTGTGTGTAGCACTCTTAAGCATGGTATCTGACTGCTTGCTAAACCATTTCTTTTTTTGACAATGGCTATAAGGTGAAGCTAGTGGCGTTGTTCTCATTGTGTGGATGAGAAGCTGATGCATATACTGGTGAGGGTCAGCTGTCTCCGCTAGGTTTAGTTGCCACTTTCAGATGGTTTTTTTCCTTTCTCCAGCACTGCCCTTTGGCTTGCAGGAATCCCCAGCTCATCTGCTGAGTGCACTCCACTTTTGCAACAGGTAAGGTCATAGCGTGTGGACCTGCTAAGCAAACACCGATGGCAAAAACGGTCCCTGCCAAAATCAGCCAACAGTCCAGCCTGAGGAGTGGTAATAAGGCTGTGCAGCAGCTTTAGCTCTCATGCTTCCTGTCTGTCTTTTGCAGCCCTAGTGGGAGAGGAGTGGAATCAATGAGTCTTCCATGGTCTTCAGAAAGCAGCAAAACTGGCAAGGGAGTGTGAGGGGGAAATCCAGTCGTGTGAATGCATTTCCCTGTGAACATTGTGGCAAATCTGGAAGTGTGGGTTCACATCACTGATGTCTGTTGCCGTGTTTGCTGGCGGCAGTGTTGCTGCAAACGGCGGCAGCAGTAGCATGTTATAGCTCTCTGTGAGCCATCAGCACAGGAAGATGCCAGTAGTTTCCGAAATACTTCTAGAAGCAGACGTATGCTGGAATAATGGGCCTGATTCACAGAGGTGTGGTGGCCACGGGTACTTTCTACTCCCTTTTCTCTGCAGACTTTTTTCTTTTATCCAGGGTCTCTCCATCTAGTCCTTGCATGACACATTGCAAAAGCAAAATCCATGTGTCCCCCATGACTGCAGCAAATACTACCCTTCCCCATCTAATTACATTTTCTTTCCCTTCTACCTGGGGCCAGCCTGCGAGATCTCCTGGTCTCCGTTCCAAGATGAGACATTATACAGCTTTTTTTCAGGAGTAGGAAGAATGTTTCGTC
>NW_010544234.1:29090-40531 GCF_000687285.1 Phaethon lepturus | reverse complement strand
AGAGCGGATTCCCCTCAGGTGTTACATGGTGTTTGGTTTACCAAGGGGGAAAGGAGGGGAAAGTATATTCCCTGCACACAAAAAGTCCAGAGGATTTAGTTGGTAAGCTCTGAATCTGTTGAACCTGTGTGGGCAGCAATTTTCAAGTAGTTACTGCTTGGCCAATTTTGACATGATTTTCTTAAAGGGGGAAGGGCATACACCATTTCTATTCTGAAAAAAGAAAGACGGGTTGAAAGACTCTGTGTTAAATAGTTGGGATTCTTTTTTAGGTCAGTAAATTCTGGCTCCCCCCCCCTTTTGTCTTTGGAAATAGGTGACTGCATATTTTTTTAAAAACCTTCACATCAAAACCAAAACTAGTAAGAAATTATATGCAATTTTGTGCAGCCTGGTGTGGTTTGGGTGACAAACATTAACTGAAAGCAGGCTTAAGCAGATGTGTTACCTGCTAGCGTTACTGCTACGACCTACAATACCTGTGGGGTGAACCTTCCAGGTTGCCTTCATCCAGCTGAACAATGCAAGAGTTCGTTGAATAGCAGAGCTGGTTGAAAACCAGTCCTGTATGAACCTTTCTGCAAAGAGTTAACTGGGTTGGAAAGACCAGTTGTCCATTTTTCTGCATTTTACAAAGGAATTCAAATCTTTCCTAAGTGAGTGTGACATACAGGGATAAAGTGGAGCATTCTTGTTTGGTAGAACCGTACCTTGGTCAGGCAGTTTTCTTATTATATTTGTGGAGGACACTAAGATGGGGGAGACCCACTGGAAGGCAAGTCCATATTTTAAGTAATCTAATAATGATGGAGGCTCAATTTGGGGGGAAAAAAGTGTGATTTGGTAGAAAGAAGTATTGCATTTGGGCATGAAAAATCAGTGATGTAAATACACCCTCGGAAGTGACTAGGTCCTTTGTGGTTCAGCAGCATGAATCTAAGGATTATAGTAGATCACAAGGTAAACATGAGTTAACAGTGTGAGTTTTGTGAAGAAGCCAGAATAGTATTCTGACATGTATGACTGAGGCATAGTCTGTGAGATGCATCAAGATTACCCTTCCACTCTACTCAGCATCAGTGAGATCTTGATCTGAGTTGGGTCTATAAAGAGCAATGAGAATAGTCAAAGTCCATATAAACATGCCTTGCAAGGAAAGACTGAAGATGTTGTTTTAAGAAGAAGGGGAGATTGTGTCATTTAAGTTAGATATTATGAGGAAAAAAAAAAAAGAAAAAAGTGCTTCAAGTGAAACCCATTCAATTTCCTGGAAAGGTGGTGGAGTTCTGGAAATCTGTAAGATCAGGTCAGACAAGCATCTCTCAGAAGTGATGTGGATGTAGTTGAACCTGCCTGGAGTTCAGGGGAATGGGCTGGATGATGCCATGTGGTCTCTTCAGGCTTTACAGCTCTCTGATTTCCAAGTGTCTTCCCAAAATGCAAGGCAATGGGAATAAGAGCTCTGAGCCTCCTGTTGATGTTTTTGTAGACCTGACTAATCCCATGTGGTTGAGTGTTCGTGAGGGTTTGCTCTTAGAGAGCTCCCCAGTGGCTCTGCAGCCAGACATGTTTGGTTTGGGTGGATGTAATGCCAAAGTTACTCTGGTCTGGAGGCTCCAGTGGGACATTGTCTGGAGTGGGCGAGTGCCAGGGAAAGTATGGCACTTAGAGGAAGAGATGTGGGACAGGAGATTAAAAAGCAATTGGTGTGAGGTCAGAGGTCAGAAGGTCAGAGCAGGTGCTAGGAAAACTCCTTTTCAGATATAGTCCATTTCAAGCATTGGAGAGGACCAACGTTGAAGTCATATTATGAGGTGGGAATGATTTAGGAGTTCATTCCTTTCTTAAACCTGGAGAGGGGAAGAGTGGTCTCAGCTGCAGCTGCTGTTTGCAGTCTCTTTTAAGCAGCACTTCAGTTTATATACCCTGCCTGGGAAAGCCCAAATCTTTCAACCTTAAGGTTTCCAAAACATGTAGCAGCTGGCCAGCCCCAGCCACTCGCTGCTGTTAGAGGTGAAGGTCAGACTTGTTCCTGAACCCTCTTCCCGTTGGAGGAGCAGTGGCAAAGACTCCTGTGGGAAAGGCTGCTGAGTCAACCACAGAGCGTGCGGCTACCAGCGAGGTGGAGGAAAGCCTCCACACTGTAAAAATAGCTGCACTAGGAGCCCTAATATATTTAAGTGCTTATTTTTCCATGTGTGATCTCATGCAAACCAAGCTGCTGGGCAATATGACATAGCAGTTGGCCAAAAATAAAACGTAACTCAATCAAAATGTTTTTTTCTGAAGTTAAACTTTGATGGGTGGAAGGGACAGGTACACTGTTTTCTCATTTCTGTTAAGTTATTGTTAGAAAAAAAAATACAGGGGGGAAAGACAGATGAAGATGGGATTGACACTGGGTACCCATTTTGTGATGATGGCTACAGGTTAAGGGTAGGAGTTGTAGCTTGCTTGCACAGGAAACTTATGCCTATAAACAGTAACAAAATGTACGTAGGATTTCTTTGGGTGCTTCTTCAGCTGATTTCATTGAACTGAGTTTTGGTAGGCATTTGATGCTAGAAAAAAGGTATAGACTTGATAGCATTTGAAGCTGAAGCCCATGAAGGAGACCCAGTACCAAAAGCCTTGGAACACGGCTCTCTAATCCCTGTTGATAAGTCACAGAAAAATGTCTTTAGCGTCCTTTAGAGGTTCATTTTCCTTCACTGTTTGATGCTTGGCTTGTTAGGTGATTTCTATTTTTTATTTTGGTCAATTGAGGTAGGTCTGTGTTGTGAAGGTGGGCTGAAACCATGAAACCCCTTTGACAAAAGCCATTGAGTGCCTGGAGATGCTGGTAGTTTGACCACTGTCCTGCCAGGGCTGGCGTTACACTCTTCCGGGAGAAGAGTGCTCTACTAATCCCTTGCCAGTGGAGAAGCAGACAGATCTGAGGCTTAGGATTGCTTTCCTCCAGCATAGAAAATGGTGAAAAACCTTTGTAATCCTGGGTTTCACATGCAGAAGCAGGTTTTGTTTCTGTAACAGCGAAAGCCAAGGGAGAAAATCCCAGACATCACAATCTTGTTGTTATGCTTCTCCTCTGCAGGGCCTCTGACCTGTTTCTGCTGGATACACGGGTGGTGTGGGCCTCAGAGGAGGGCTGGCTGGAGTTTGATGTCACTGCCACCAGTAACATGTGGGTGATGAACCCTCAGCACAACATGGGACTGCAGCTGAGCGTGGTGACCCGGGATGGTAGGTTATGGGCCAGGTAATGCGAGTCACCTCGTGAGCATCTTGGGTGCTGTCTAGACATGGTGCTAACAGAGTCCAGTTGTGATATGGGGGTAAGCATCCTGCATTTGTAGGCAGCTGTAGCCAACACAATGAGCAAAGCATCTGAGGGCACAGATTGAAGGCTGTCAGTTCTTGGCTGTGCCATGATGGGCATGTCTATTCCCATGAGTGAGATCAGGTGTCTCTGAACAGTACCAGGATGAGCTGGCGGAGGTGGGCTGTGGTAGGGTCTCAGTTACTGGGTTGGAGGTAGAAGGGGGCATGGAGCTAGGATCCCAGGTGTGGTGAGGTTTAGGGGTGAGACGAGAAGAGGGCAGGTATAGGGTATGTGCCTCCCCACGTGGGCTTATGGCAGCCCTCCTGGCTGCTGTGGCTGCTCAGATCTCATCAAACCTGAGGTGGGACCCCTGCACTGGAGAAGAGATGCAGTCGCTGTGTGGGACTAGTCCCTCTGAGGGCAGCTGCAGTGATAACATTTCACAGCCCACAGAAATTTCAAAAGGTAGAAAAGGAGAGATTGCAAAAAAGCATGAAATTGAGTGTTGGAAGATAAGTGGTGGGGAAGGAGAGGATCTAGATGAGCAGGTGAACAAAAAGATGACAGTGACAACTTTCCTTTATAGGCACCAGCTTCCAACCTTATGTTTTCTTCCTATCACTTCATGCGATAGGGTTTTGGTGCACTTTTGGGGTCAAGTGAGACCGGAGGGGCTGTCCACTGTTCTCCCTGAGGAAACGATAGTGCCAGCCTCCACCTCCTCAAATGGACTGAGAGCCCGTCCCTGTGCTCCTGACAAAAGCACCCCATCTCTTTGCCCTCTGCTTTCCCTAGAGGTCTCCTAGTCCCATCTCTGCTCTTCGTGTTTCCTGGGCAGTAGAACTAATTTCATGACACATCTGGGCTTTGTGCTTTATATATCTGTCTGTATACCTCTCGAATGCCTAAACCGGAGTAGAGATGCCATAAGGGGTACCAAAGAGCCATGTGCTGCGGTGGAGCCTCTTGTCCAGGATGGATGGGGTGCTGTCATAAAAATATCGTAGAATATTTGGGTTGGAAGGGACCGTTAAAGGTCATCAAGTCCAATCCCCCTGCCATGAACATGGACATCTTCAACTAGACCAGGTTGCTCAGAGCCTTGTCCAACCTGAACCTTGAACGTTTCCAGGGATGGGGTGTCTACCACCTCTCTGGGAAACAACAGTGTTTCGGCAACCTCATTGTGAAAACTTTCTTCCTTATATCTAGTCTAAATTTACGTAATAAGGTATGGTGGCAGGCAGGGAGCATTTAGCGTTAAAAGAAGAAGAGTGTGAGCAAGGAGAAAGGAAATGATGCTTATGGGGATGCTGGGATGCTGGAAGGAGCAATCCAACTGCACTGTTTCTCTAATGCTTTTCTGTTTGATTTGAAGGTTTCAGCGTAAATCCTAGAGAAGCAGGTCTTATAGGCCGAGATGGCCCTTACGACAAACAGCCTTTCATGGTGGCCTTCTTCAAAGTAAGTGAAGTTCACGTACGGACCACTAGGTCAGCGACGAGCAGGCGCAGGCAACAGAGTCGAAACCGCTCCACTCAGGCTCAGGATGTTTCCAGGGTGTCTAGTGTCACAGGTAATCATGCAACACCTGTTTTGTCTGGAAGCTGGGATGACTTCTTGTAATGTTTCTATTTGCTTTGGAGTACAAAAGCAAGAAGAGGGATGTGAGGTGGGATGCTCTTCCTTGGGGTAACAGGTTACACCTGCAAGAGGATGGGAGAGGGAGTCTCACATAATGAGACTTACAGGAGTCCTCTTGAATCCAGAGTGGAGTCCAGATCCCCGTGTGAAGTCGTGGACATTGAATTCAGGGCGGCGAGGCATTTAAGTCTGAATTTTATGCTTGTAGGTTGCTTGCTACACAGTATTTGCTTAGAATTATGCCACATGAAATGCAATATTTAAAAGATTCCATCTCTGTATACACTAAGATTTACAGTATTGCACATATGCGTTTCCAGCAGAGTCCTCTCTTGGTTTTCTTTGGAAAAACCTTAGTAGAACAGCACAAAATTATTTTATTTTTTTTCTTGTGAGAACAGCATTTTCTTGTGAGAACAGCAGTGTATTCACGGTGAAGTGCATTTCCAGGCCGGCAAAGAGGCTTGCCTGTTTGCTGTGGAAAGGTTGCGTGTTGCAGGTGTTGTACGGCAGCCTTGTGAGTGCTGGGATTATAGGGTAACTCTGAAATTTTGACAAAAATTTGCCTTCTAAGTCTTGTCTGCTTTCCAGCCACTCTGCCCTGCATCTCAGTGCTAGAAGTCCTTTGTTCATTGAGCACTTTCTTTCCTCTCAAACATTTCAGCCCATTCCAAGTTACTTGATTAATTTGCTTATGCTGCCCCCTTCATTTCCAATAGGATTGCTGCTTTTCACGTGTCTAGAAATGACTATACCCCAAGGAAAAGAGGTGGCTGTATTTTTTAGTTTATGTCATGTGTGGGGAGATGAGCCAGCATTGCTGAAACTTAGCCGGTGTGAATCCATAGGCTGCTGCCTGCATCTCACGTGCTTGGCTTGTGGGTAAGCCACACTGCACCCAAGGTGGCCCCATGCTGGCCATGGTGCTGGGAGCCTGCAGGGAGCCAGAGCTGGGTTGGGAGCCCCTCCAGGGCTGGCAGCCAGGCTTCAGGCACGGTTGTGTGCTCATGCAGCCCTATTGCTCCAGCCCAGAATGGTGGTGGACTTGCCCTTTGGGCTAGCGTGTGCCAGCAGCAGTTGGCCATTTGCGGCCATTGTGTGTTCTTGTAGTCATGTTGCAGTGTGGCTGTGGGTTCCCACGCTATTCCGTGTGAGTGCCAGACTTGGCTGGGTGTAAAATGTTGCCTTACAGATTTTAAGGGAAGGAAGAACGACTCGGTCCTGCAGCCTGAGCTCCCCGAGGGAGGCTGGCCAGTGCAAGCATGGCACTGCCAGAGGAGCTATCATCTAATTCGGCCTGAGAGCCCTCTGCCAGCCCCACAGGTGGAACCATCTGTTGGTCCGTGTTGCTGGGACCTGCTTCGGTCCTGGTTTTCCTTGGGCGCCTCCAAGCTCTAGTTTTAAAGGTGGGCATCACAGCTGCTTGGTGGGTTACTTTCCCATGTGATGGGCTTGCCAAGGGCATACGTATAAGCAGTAAGCCCAGCTGTTACGCAGGCAGCGTGCAATTCTCCCGCTTAAGTGGGCTCGGCTGCTGTGCTCCCTTCATCACAAGAGACAATTTTTTAATCTATTCACAGCACATTCGGAAAGTTACTTGCTCTGCTGCTGTTTTGTGGCACTGGTAGTGGAGTCAGGATAGGCTCCAATTTTCTTTTCCTAGCTCTGCAAGCTTTGCAGTGCTGAAAGCAAGTTTTCACTACTATTAAATCAGGCAATGTGACTCAGAGCTCCAGAGGGAGCAGATATATTGGGCAAAAAGGGCCATTTTTACATCGCTCCTTTCTTGACTACACCACGCATCAGGTCATAAAATTATAAAATGACAAAAAGGGAAAAAATAGCTGGTCATTCTGTGGTCTCAAGGGCTTTTTTGAGCTCTTCTAGCTCAAAGCCAGCTTTAATTTAAAACCTGGAATTTGGCAGTTCAGTAGTCAACAAGGTATAGTTGAGCCTCTGTGGATTTAAGGCAGGGGAAAGGAGGGGAATTTAAAGTTAAGATGTATGTTTGGTTGGTTTCTGTGTTTAGAAAAGAGAGACTGCATCAGCTTATTTTCCTTTCTAAGTGTGACACTCTTAACCACTTCTTAAGAAGAACTGAGTCTGATTTAATAGCCTGAGAGGCACCGATGACCGATACGTGTTTTTAGCATTGAAGAGATCACAGGGATTTTTTCTTTTTTAGTTGCGTGGGTTCCTGCATCCATGCCCTGATGATGCATGATGGGGCTGGGGAAGCATTCGCCGCAGGATGAAGCAGGAGGTGAGCCCAGGGTTTACCCTGAAGGCTGCCTTGCTTTTCTGAGCGTGCTCCGATACATCTGGGCCCAAAGCCGGTGCAGAACTGGGATGCTGCCATCTGTGCACCTCCCTGCCTGCTTATCTTCCTCTCTCGCTGTATCTTACATCTTGTCAGATTTTTGGTCTGTGATCTTCCCCGAGCCAGGATTGTCGCTGCCTGTCAGGGCTTGAGGGCAGTTTCTCTCCTGGAGAGCAAGGCAGCTGGCTGGTGATGATGTTTTTTTGCAGATTGGACCTTCCTTTCTCTATGTTAGTGAATACATAGGGTTTTCTCTCTTCAATCCAAAAATTAACCCCTTTCCCAAAAGATGCTGTGAGTCGGGTTGGGGCAGTATGTTTAAAAAAGCCCCATTTACTATCTAAATATGGAAAGCATTTCAAGTCCTGCAGTTCAGAGCATGTGAAGTGTGCTGCTGGGCTGGTACTGGATCTGGTGAGCTGGAGGGTTATGTGAAGGCATGCTGGTACGTGCGGCATTGGGACCCCACTGTGCTCCCTTTGATGTGCAGTTGTTGTCCTGCAGTCAGTACCAAGTGCTCAGATGCTAAGGTTATGGCTGTGGCATAATAATCTCAATGGTCTGTATTTTTTCGCCAAGAATGCTCATTTCCCTGTATTATAAACACATAATTATGACTGGCTTATATAAAGCAGAACTGAGTAACCCCCATGGTTATAAACTGCTTTGACATAGAGTCCTGCGTCAATGCATTCTTGGAGCCAAGTTCTGTTCTTCTGCAGAAGGAGGATGAACAGGAAGAAAAGGAAGTATTTTTGTCTGTTGAGACAGAAAATCATATGCCAGCTCTGGCCCAGAACATGGAGGAACGAGGTGGGTGGGAGGAGCGTGCAGGTGATCCTCTGCTGTTGTCTGCAAAATCTGGAGGCCCTCACTCAGCTGTGTCTTGCGGTGCGTTTAGCTCGCGCTCTCAGACTCCAGGCTGACCCTCTAGTTAACCTGGGGACTCTCTTCAGCGTAGCAGACTGTCACCCTCGAACCTAAGGGCTTTGCTGCCGTATGGCCAGCTTCTCTGTGAGTTATGTTTTCCATATGGGACTGTCTCCTTGTCCAGTGGCGATAAGCCTCCTCTTCTGCGAGTCAGCCTTCAGGCATGTCCCCTCCCATCAGCCCGTCCTTACAGAGGGAGTTGCGTTTCAGTGTCTGACTTCAGGCTCCACTGGCAGCTCTGAGTGAAACTCATGCAACGCCCCTTTTTGGGTCCTTCTCTTTAGCCACTCCGGGGCCTCCGGGGCTGATGTGAGGTGCTCCCTGAGCAGCGGAGGGGCCCTCCAAGTGGCCTTTCCTTCCAGCAGACATGCATGGCACCAGGCAGATTTCCCCGCGTATGCGGGAACTAAATACCGCAAAGGGCAGCACGCACAAACACTGAAGGCAAATAAGGCCAAATGCTTTCGCGGTGGCAAGGGTCTTGTTAATAAACATCGTTATCTCGCAGCCAATCTTCCCTTTAGTAGAGAGCTCGCATGCAGACCGGAGCAGCATGGACGGTGTCTCTGTATGTGCCTTCACACGCAGGTCCACGTTAGCCCAACATCTCCCTTTCTTCCCACCCAAGCAGATGGCTTTCATGTGAAGTGGGCTGTTATTAAGTGTGTGATCAGTTTACACCAGCTTTATCCGGACAAATCACCAAAGTCAAACACCAAGAAGAAGGGGCTGGCCTTGGAGACCTCTGTCAAAGCTATTTTGGACCACAGAAGCAATTAATTACCATGTGGAATTTGGTAAGCTGGCACCTCGGGAGCAGCAAGGGTGTTCTCAGATGGATTGACCTTGGTAAATATTTATATATTCTTTGCCAGCACTTAACGTGGGAGAGGTTATAGGAAATCTAAGGTGGGTGCATAAGTATCTGTAGGAGGAGGACCATTAGGGTCAGGCTCTTCTCTCTCCCCTTTCAGCAACTCACATGCCAGTGTCCAGCCTTAAGAGAAACATCTGTGCTTGCAGAAAGTCAGACCTGTGTTCTGGTGAAGGCAGACAATGTTCAGTGCAAACAAGCCACAGAAACAAGCTGTCTTAACTGCGCTGTTTTAACTGCGCTGTCCTGGAAGTTATTTTTAAGTGCAGAACTAGGGGTTTGGTTTTTTTTTAAAATCTCTGTTTTAGACAAAATAGTTTGGAGTGTGATTGTATGCAGTGTCTTGTAAATGCCAAGCTAGTGTTCTGAATTGGTACATTCAAGGAAACGAAAAAAAAAGACAATTCTGCTAAACCCACAACGAGCCTATAGGAGCTCCCAAAGCAGCTCCCTAAACTCAGAGATTTTAAAGGTCTCTAGCAAACAATCCTTGCAAATCGTGTTGTGGCAGCGTAAGCCGGCCCCGCGGCGGTTGCTTGCAGCGTGCCCCCGCTGCCGGCTGCCTCCTCTCAGCCCTCCTGGCTCCCTGCAGCAGGGCTGGCAGGAAGGGACACGTACCCTGTTGCCTCTGGGCAGCTGGGTCTCGCGCCGCCAACCACCTCAAACAGCAATTTGGGCTAAAACGGTTGAGCACGCAGGACCGGGGTAGCTGATAACTGCTTTCCAGGCTTTAGAGAAAATGTGTGTGGAGGCCAACTTCGGTAGCTCGGCGAGCTTTAGCTCGTCGCCAAAAGCCCTTTACTGCGTGGATTCCCCTCTCTTCAGGCCCATAACTGGATGCGCGTGGCTCTAGGGCGTAGGCCGAGCCCCAAACCGTAGGGAATGGATCGCTACGATGTGCATCTGTATTGCTGCATTTTTCCCCCCCTCAGTTCAGAAAGCCACTGCTAAGGATGTTACAAACCTTCAATCAACCCTTAAAGTCGGGCTAAAGTAGATTGCATGGAGTAGTCACAGTAGGCAACCATACAGGCAGAGGAGAGGGTGGGAGAGCTTGGGGTGAGGGTTAAACAGGGGAGAGTGCAAACCCCAGGAGAGGGGATGTTTAATATGTTGATGTTTAAGAAAGCAAAGGCTGAGTTTGGGCAAGGGAGGAGGCAGAGCTCTCTGCACCTACCTTGGGTGGAGAGTGGCCGGTGCTCGACGTGAGTGTGAATCGGGTGACTCGACTGCCAACCAGTGAACCGGGGCGCATTTTGGGGGCCCAGTTCCAAGCAGTGTGAGAGAGGACACGTTCGTAACATGTTCTGCTTCGTGTAGCTTGTTAAGCAGCTCTTTTTTTCCTTTGTTTTCTTAAACTTGTGATTGCTCACAGCCTTCCTTCCCACTCCTGTTTTCTCTGCCTCCCTTGCCTTCTCCCCTTTCCCATATGTGATTTGGGTAAGTCGTAGTCTCGTTCTGCCCACTCGGTTGTGCATAGATCAGTTCCACTGTAACTCCTTATCACACACGGATGGTTTTCCCCTAAGCAAACAACATATTTCCCTTTGAAGAACAATGAAGTTGTGTTTTCAGGTACTTAAATGAAAAGCTTTGACCACTAGAAGTATCTCTGCACATTTTTTTTTTTTCCTTGTTATGACCAGATCATCTAGAAACATCTCATGCTAGAAACTTTCTCCTGGGCTGAGCCAGGGACTGAAAAGCTTCATCTGAAAAAAAACCCCAGACATACCCTGGTATCTTCTAGGTATTTCTGGTTTGAAAATGGGAAGCTTGAATAGAGAAACTCGTCTCCGTCCTTGCTACCGCGTGCGCCTGAAAGAGCGTATGTTTATGCTGCAGCAGGCTGTTAACCAGCTCTGCTCACCTGATTAAATCCGTGATTGAAGCGAAGCTATTGAAAGTCTGAAATGCAATCCTTGAAGTTTAAAACCCAAACTGCTTCTAAAAACAACTCTCTAATCTTTGGTGGTTTGAAGGCTAGGTTTGAGGTGTAGGGTTTTTTCAGACCTCAGTGTTAACTGTACCCAGCTGTAATGCTGCGCTGCCCGTAATGTCAGTTGGATGTGCTTTTAGTATTATAGTTTTTCTTTTGCATAAATATTTGCATTTGTAGTTCCCAAACTTTGAGGGGGGGGGTGGGAGGGAAGAAAAAGAAAGGCTTATTCAGAGCCAAGGAAAAAGTCACTAAAAATATTTTTCTATCCCAGCTGCCGCCTTTGGGGAAAGCTGCGCTGGGAGGGTGTCCTTTCAAGCCGCCTTAGGGGCGCCGGGGGGCCGGTTAGCCGAAAGGCCCGGGGCAGCGGGAGGCAGGCGCATCAGCGTGTGGGATCTGCCTGCTGAAGGCA
>NW_010544234.1:15639-28785 GCF_000687285.1 Phaethon lepturus | reverse complement strand
GCTCCTCCGCTCGCTGCGGTTCCAGGTGTTCGCGTGCGGAGCCGCCTCTCTTTCCAAATATAAATGGGAAATTCCACTCGCTGTCAAAAGCTGCATTTTGTCGGGCCGTCGGGAGCAGCTCCCGCGTGGCTGAAGCATCCTCGTACGGCGTGCCACAGCGAGGGGGAAGGCCTGCGGTCAGGGCTTCGCAGCCTGCGCCCCCGCTCTTCGTGCAGCGTTGGCACCAAGGAGCGAGTTAATGTTGAGAGCGTGTCAAATCCTGTGTCACCTGCAGAGAAGCGCGTTATGGGAAGGAGAAACTTGTTTTTCAGAGCATGGCTTGTAAAGGTCCACGAGCGGAGGTGGTGCGTGGAGCCACGTGTGATGTCCGGGGCAGGCTGGGGGTAAGGCACAGAGGGGGACGGGGACACGGCGTTGCTGGCTATGGGACACCTTAGTTGTTATGGACTTCTGCTAACCGGTACGGGGCACGAGGTGATGATGAACCTTCCCGGGCTTGTCATTCCCTCAGCACGTGTGTGCATTTTGAGCTTACCAGCTAGGGCGGCGCACGTTGGGAAGCGCGGTCGAGGAAGCGGGGTGAGTTTGAGCACCCAGCAGGGATGTAGTCTGTGCTGGGCTGAAGGGGTAGATTTATGTTTAAGACGTCCTTTTACTGGAGGTGTTTTACAAGCATTGCTTGTCAAGTTCTTGAAGGCAGCTGAAGGAATTATAACCAAGTCACTATTCCTTGGGTCCCTCCATTCCCATAGGCATCTTAAAAGCCTCAGCCCTGCTTTGGATGTCCCTCAACACCCTTCTCCGTCTGGCTGCTGAGGGAGCTCACTGTTTCTTGCTGCTGATCCTGCAGCGTGCACACATCTGGCCAGCTGTGCCCTCCAGCGATGCTCTGCCTATTTTAGTTTCTAAATTCATGTTTTCATCTTTTTCTTTTAACAGATTACAACAGCAGTGACTTAAAAACAGCGTGCAGAAAGCATGAGCTTTATGTTAGCTTCCAAGACTTGGGATGGCAGGTGTGTGATGTTTCTCTCTGGGTAAACTAGACATTTTGTTATGAAATGTTATCTAAACAGTGTCACGGTAATTCCACTCGAGGCTGCCATTATGCTTTAAAATGTCCCTTGTGCCTCCCCACTAAAACCAGTCACAGGGAAGGGCAAATAAATATTGATAGTTGTGACATTTGATAAGATCCAGGGGAAGCTTGATACTTATATGAGATTCAAGTATACAGTCATTCTCTGTCACTCATGGGAGTCATGGTACGGGCAAGGGCTCGTATCTGTGTACCTCTAACGATAAGGAAAAAAACCTCATGTTAAGCAGCAATTTTAACAAAATCAGGTTTTTTCTAGTGATCAGCATAATTTTAACCTTGCCTATTGTGTTGAAATCCTCCACTCCTGACCCACAATTAGCACTGGCTGCAGTAGGTGGACAGATGAGTAGGTTTAGTTGCAACGCCATAAGGCCAAAGAGTTGTTTAGAGCAAGTTATTTGGGGCCAGGCCATAGTGTCATCAAATGTCACGTTTCAAAAAATGCCATCATCTTCTCTTTTTTAATTTATTTTTTCAGTATTTTTATTCTTTCATTCAGCACTTTTGTGAGGGAGGTCCCATTCCTGTCAGCTCATTTTTTTACCAGAGTATAATGCCAGGGCTGCCCCTGCTGCTTCTGTAATACCTTACACATGAAAGTCTTCTCCCAGCTCATCGGACAGCAGCATTTTTTTGTGGCTTATGTCAACTCCATCCCACTGGCCACAACTATGGCTGAGTGCTGACTCCGTTCCCCATTACTGGTTTGTGACTTTTCTTTTTTCCTTATGCACAGACTTTCCACCTCCTCCTTCGCTCACTTGCCCTGCTTCCAGGCAGGAAGCGTATTCCACTTGTGAAGTTCATGGTCTCGAAGGCGCTGCCTTCACCTTTCTAGCTGCAGACTTGTGCAGAAAGGCAAGGTGCTGCCAAAGGAAGGCCACAAACCAGTCGGGCTCATTGCAGAAATTGGAATCCAGACCCTACTTGTTGTAGGGAGATGATGGAGGCAGGGCAGCAGCCCCTTGCAGTTGTTGGGTACTGCTGTCTCCTTCAGAACACCCATCAATTTTTTTAGCAGCGAGCTTCCCTTACTTTTATGCTGCATTAAACCACAAATTTAATTACATGATGTGGACTGGCTTCTGTAGCAGGAGAGTGACTGTCGTATGAAAAGCAGCTCGGTTTATTAGGAACAAATTATGGGTGAGGTAGTACAGTAAAATGAAGGGGTGGTTTTGCGATGCCCAGGTATCCTCACATTAGCAATCAAACAGCAGACTTGGTTAGCAAAGCTGCAGCCAGAGTCTCTGGCCGCGCAGAGACTTTTGCCGTAGCAAAAATTTGCTGTAGCAAAATTCCAGCTAACCCAGGTAGTTGTTGTCAGGGGAAGGGGAAATCGTCTAAGAATTACGTGCATGTGAAGCATGCCAGTATGTCCTCCTGCAGAGCCTGACACCGAGGGAGGGGAAATGTCTCCTGGTAATTGGTGATGCTTTTAATTTACCTTTGGCTCTTTTGTGTCAGCAGCAGGGGAAGCTGTAATTTTTTATTAGCCCTATGGTGAAGAGTCACCTTCTTCCATGGCATGGCACTCAGATTGCCACCGGAGCCAGCTGCTTGCACGCGCAGCTCAGGCTGGCTGCCCTGTCCCTCCTAATGGAGTCTGGCAGAGGTGGAGAAGCTGTTACGCAGCTAGAACTTCCCATGGTGGCCTTCGCAGACTAGCGTCCCCGTATCAGAGTGTGCAAGGTAGAAGTGTCTGTGAGGCACCACACCAGTGTTTTCCATTCCATTACCATTCCATTCTGGAGCTCCCTGGTTGAGCTGTGTGCGTGAACTGTGCATGCACATCCATGATTTTCTCCAGGAGGGGACACCAGCTGAGGCTGCGATTCAGCCTAGGAAAGGTAGTTCAACCAGAGGGCCTAACCTGCAGGAAACGTTGGAACATGAAGGCATCCAAACCACAATCCCCACAAGGCAACCCAGCAAGTTTTAGGAATAAAACTCTTTTTAGTTTGTGGCAGTTAAGCTGTGCATAGACGTGCAGCCATTCTTTGGACATTAAAATCAGTGTGTCCATGGAAAAGTCATGGCTCACAGAAAAACCCCACCAAAAAATCCCTAACGGTTTCAGTGAAAACACATTTTCACCCTCCAGAAAAAGTTAGTGGAAAATTTTCAGCTGCTCTTAATTGCATGCAGTTGTCTGTACAAGCTGGCAACTTTTTAATTTGAATCATGTTCTATTTGTTTCCTAAAAAGGACTGGATAATCGCTCCAAAGGGCTACGCAGCCAACTACTGTGATGGGGAGTGCTCATTTCCACTCAACGCCCATATGAACGCAACCAATCATGCCATTGTACAAACTCTGGTAAGTCTCCAGAAAGCTCAACGCCAAAGCAATAGTTGAATTTATAAACAAGTTACCATTTGTGTTTTCTTTTTGGCAACAGGTTCATCTGATGAATCCTGATTATGTTCCCAAACCATGCTGCGCACCTACCAAACTAAATGCCATATCGGTTCTTTATTTTGATGATAATTCTAATGTTATCTTGAAGAAGTACAGGAATATGGTAGTAAGAGCTTGTGGATGTCACTGACAAACAGTCTTCACACGGACTCTATGTGATTCTACCATGAACTTCCCATACTACCTTCCATACTTCCATGAACTACCTGACCTTGGGGGGGGGAAATAATCGATGACCCACCTTTCAGAACACCACGTATGTGCCTTTTGTGCAGAAGGGGTGCGGGGACTGTGTGCTGGGGCGTGAGCAAACTGCTGGACTGACTTCTTACAGACTGCCCCTGGGCCGCGGTGGCTGCTCAGCTCTGCAGAGCCAGGGCGTGCAAAGCAGCAATATGCCCACGCACGCTTTACTTTGGCTGGGACGGTCTTAACCTCACGTAGCAGCTTGGCCTTAGCAGTTGCTTGGATGCGTGCTGCTGTTTTACCAGATGGGCACCCAACACCCAAAACAAGTCAGTTTTTTTGGCGGGGGGAAGGCAAGAGGAGGGACAGGGAAGCTAGAGTCAAGTGGTGTTAGTACTTCAGCCTTAGAACATACATCTTGTACAAATTTTATAAAATTCCTTATAGAATTGCTCTTTTCTCTAGAAGGACCAGTTACTACACCTAGGCTGTTAGCCTCCTCCTGAAATGTGTCACGACAGTAAGCATCTTAAATTGTGCCAAAGCAAATGTTTCACTTCTTTTATTCTCCAAGCACGCATTAAGTAAGTCTGATGCTGCAAAGCGTAAGACAGCGTGGCTGCACCCTGTGTTATAGAAACACTAGTGTGAACTCAGACCCTGGCTGGTCTTTCCAGTTCAGAATTTGACTGAGCAATGTAACTTTATACACTTGCTCTTATGCCGCTTGCTTCCACTCCCCATGTGGAGCTGCCTCATCTACTACCACTTGCCCAGGAAGGAAGTCGGGATGCTTCTACAGCTGTAATTCAGACGTAAAAGTTTAGGGGCCATTCATTCTCTAGCTGGACAATTTATTTACAGGAAGACAGGATGTCAACAACATATGCAAGTATTTGGCCAACCTTTCCCCTTCAACTCACACAACTAACTAACTGGTATAAAGGATACGTTCACAGTGTAGCCATGGTTTGTCTAGCAGAAGCTAATAGCAAATTGTTTTGATCAATATTAAACTTGTATTAAATGCACTTACCTCTAATTCTTGCATTTAAAAGGCTTCTTGTAAATACAAGCTATAATTTATTGCACTTGTCACTGTATATTCCTTGTGCTGTATCATTTATAGAAAGACTGCTTTTTAAAAAAGTTTTTATTTAGAAAAATCTCAGTGTAAACAATTGTACCACTTCAATTTTATACAAGAAACTCATGAGATTGTGCTTCACTAGAAAGTTGTTAAAAATGTGATAGATAATAAAGGCTTCCTTTAAGGCAGAAGTATATACATTGATCTAATACATCTGCCAGTACAACACAGCTTTCACTGTGGCTTTTTCACCCTTACACATTTTTAGGTTGAACAGAATCAAAAGTTCTGGACAGACAGTGAAGTACCAGGAGAAATTCACTGATTTAAAAGTTCATTGCTGGTTTGCCTTCTTTTTTTTCTTTTTTAAAAAAACAACCCCACCTATTCCATATGATGGACAAAAATCAACATCTTGACAGATTAGTCAAAGTCGCCTGTAGCCATCCTCATTCCATGAGTTTCTGTGCACGCGAGACAGCAGAATTCAGTCCTTGGTTTGCTGTTGTCATTGTGTCGTGACAGTCGCTGCAGTATAAATTCTTTGGCTTTCAATTATGTCTAACATGGAACATCTTATGCACCAAAGAATAGATCCATACTATAATCCAAGGCACCACAGAGTGCGTGGTCCTAGCATTCAAACTTACCAATGCTTACACCTTGGAAAAAGGTTAAGGCTCAAGAAGAGTGGGGAACTCTTTTACACTACTATAGAACAGCTGAGTGGAAAAAAATTAAAACATCATACTACTTGTATGCTCTCTAAGTACGCTGAATAAGGAGCAGGTCAGCACAAAGTCTGGATTCAGGCGAGGGCAGGAAACATATGTCATCAGCTCTGAAGTCCAACTGATTATTTAATATTAACAGAGCAGTTAGTTATAACAACACCTATTCACTTTGGCTCTATAGAAGTAGAGCATAGTTACTCCTCTGGAGCTGGACGGAAGCAGCCTACGAAAATCCACCTGACACACGTATACTGTGGCATCAGTCATGTTCAGGCACATATTACAGTACCATCACTTTCATTATGGCTAGACCTCCCATGCTGAGAGGATTAACAGGGAACAACCAGCTCATGGTGGCGTGGTATCTTCCAAAGGTGTGTGTGTTTTCAGCCGCCTGTGACTTTCCATTTATTAACTAGCAGTTATATTAAGACAAACAGGTTTTAAGTACAGTTGTAGAGTCAAAAGTGACTCAACACAGCTGTAGCTTTTACCTTTCTAGTAATGGGGGGCAGTTTGTAAGGATTACTTTTTAACCAAATCTAACATGAAGACAAAAATATTCTACCAGTGCCCTTAAGCTGGTTTTCTTAATGTATTTTAGTCTCAAAGGAAACCATTTACACTTCATTGTGGGGACGCAAAAATGCAGTAATACTACCAATGCTGAAAATATTCTCAATTTGCACAGTAACTACTTGTCAGTTTTCCTTCACACACAGGGTGGCATGTCTTTAACAAACACACTCACAGAGGGAAGATACCAATGTTTAGTACATTCAATTTCCTACAAAAAATGAAAAATATGACCCTATCCCCAACCTCCCCCCCCAATACACTATTTGAAAATTAGCAATGACTGAAATCCCTCAGCTACTGTACAAAGCCAGCCAGGGACAGAGCATCCAGACTTTTATTACAATTCATCCCTTGCCTGACGCAAGACAAAGCTATGCAGCGATTCAAGGTCTCTCGTTCCGTTGTGTTCACTGACTTTCTTTCCACCTCGGAAAAGCAGAAGTGTAGGATAACCACGTACCTTCAAAAGACACACACACCCCCCAAAAAAGAACGTTACTAATGTCCAAACTCACTGGTATCCTTCACTTGTATTTAACTGACTCTGAACAGCCTGCAAACCCCTCTGTAACAATATGCCATTTTAATAAAAAAAAAAAATCACCACCCACCCCACCTCCCCCAAAAAAACCCCAAAACACCACAGCAGATCTTCTAATGCCAACCTGCAATTTCTGAACATTTCTAAGTGAATGGGACAATACATGTTCCTCTAGGCTCTTCCATCAGTAGCTGGGAATGGCAGCTCCAGCTCTGTCTTTGGTTGTCTGCCTACCAGCACCAAAAGAGACCTCTTTTTTTTTTTTTTCCTAGGAACAGAACTTTGCATTGGCTACCACAAGACCGCTTTGGTGCTTTCACAGAGGAAGGCTTCTTAAATTAGGGGCTTCTTCAGCTTTATCCAATAGTGACAATGACCGAGTCTGAACCAACAGTCCAGGAAAGAAATGATGTGACCGGGTGCTGTGCTGAACGACCTCTCTTTTGGCTAATGGAGAACACAGCTGCACTGTCACCAGGCACCCGTAAGGCAGCAGCCAGCTCAGCTGCATGCTGGAGCCTCTAACATTTGGTACACAGTACTATCCCGCTCATTTCGGATCTTTCACACTTACAGAAAATCTATTGCAGACGTTACGTTCCACAGTGCAGTCTACTTCTGCTATTTTGACATCAGTCAAACCTGGAAATTGCTCTTTGGCAAGGTTCTCCCAAGTCGGAGCCAAGTTCTTACAGTGACCACACCTAGAAACAAAAGAGAGAGATTTGTTTAGCAGATACACCTTCCAGTTTATCTATCTCTACTGTCTTGCTGCAATAGCTGTAAGTTTAACTAGCTGCCTTTCCTATCCCCTAATGATTTGGCCTTCCAACTGCCTTGCACTATTACGTCAGTACATGAGCTACGAAAACAAGTGATTTTATGCAAGTTAAGCACACTGAAGTAGTTTCTGTACTTTGTTAGTCTTGTCTGGAATGGTATGCTGGTTGTCAGTGCATTAACGTTTTGCCCTACAGAGGAATATGAAGTCAAAGACAGACAAGCACAGAGAATATTTAAATGAAAAAAAAAATCACTTAGAAACAAACATGTTTTAAGTAAGGCATAGAATGTGGGTAGGACAAATTTAAGTCTTCAGGTAGCATATGCCAATTATGCTAAGCTACATAGCCAGAGTTTAATTATTTAAATGAGATTTCAATTTCCCTACTAAATTTCCTAACAGCCTCCTTGACCAATGTAGCATCGCCCAATGCTGGAAACTCAATTTTAATAGAGGCATTTGTCAATACAGATTCTGTTTTTAAGGAACACTCCAGTAGTTTAATGTACTTTTTCACTGAAGGTGCTTTGAAGTCTAACCACTACCACTGTACTTCCGGGTAGATCCACAATGGAATTGTTTGATCGTCACTAAGCTTCACTTAGCAGATGGGGAAAAAAAATTTTAAAAATCAGGCCCTATTATGATTTGCATTAAATAGAGAATCATTCCAATTATATCATCAATAACACCAAAAAGCCTATTTCTATTTTATTCCCTTATGTCTCTACAGCAACATGAGAATGCAGGCCACAATACGCACACTGAAACGCTAGTGTCAAGAGAGAAAATGATACCATAAAATGGCAGGAGCTATAGTAAAGTATTAATTTTGTTTATATTTTGAACTTGGCTTAGCCAAGTTCATAACTTGAACTTCTTACTGCCTTCAAGAAGAATTCCCAAAGCACTTTAGACTTTAAAGCTGCATTGCTCATTCTATTCTAACCCAGCTGCACCTTAATTGGGTTATTAAAACAGCCCCGTGATTGCCTCGAGGCTGGATCAGGACATTTACAAAAATAATGAAATGTGTCTCTGCAAAAGTGTTCTTCATACAAGCCAGTGTATATTTAAACCACCTTGTTA
This sequence comes from Phaethon lepturus, assembly GCF_000687285.1. Lineage (NCBI taxonomy): Eukaryota > Metazoa > Chordata > Aves > Phaethontiformes > Phaethontidae > Phaethon > Phaethon lepturus. The sequence goes on along the minus strand of NW_010544234.1, from coordinate 20,259 downwards.
ACACGCAGTGACAGTATAACAGCATTTCTGACCATGCACAAAACCTACTAGAACAGGACGATTTTATGCTTGCTATGTAACTTAACATTAATATTTATTCAAAACTAACTGAAAGACAGAACTAGCAAGCAACATAACAGTGTTTGCTGAGCCCTACATAAGTTAATCCACTTGGAAGAGAAAAAGGTCATTTATACGCAGAACACTACAACTGCATACATAAGCCTGACTTTCAGAGCTAAAACTAGGATACCAGCTACATAAATATAGGAAGTATTTTCCTGAACGGTGGCTTTCTGATCATTGCAGCCAGGGAGCACACACTGGTTTAAGAACTTGACTCTCTGCATCCAGAACCACCATTTCTCAGCCTGCCACGCAGCACTGATCGTATCTGTGAGATCCAGCAGCATCCCATTAGAATCTCACGAGATGAGGAGACAGTTAAAGTGCAGTATTATTAAGGAAAGTTAATTAAAAAGGGAGCATTTCTTTATCTGAAACTTTTCCAGAAAAAGCTTCTCAGACAACAAACTCCTACATATGCCAACAAGCCTTGGGTTCAGCTATCAAACCAGAAGCTGCTTTGTGCACAGGTATAAACTGAATTTACTGAATTTACAGTTCTGCTGGTGGCGTACTAGCAGCACAGGCACGGATTGAGTCTCAGTCCCGCACGGTGCACAGAAAGGATAAAGGGAGTGAAGAAAGAGCAGTAAACGTGAAGGAGGTGTGTGTGCATGGGCAGGGTATTTCTTAACACAGTGGTGGCAGATACTTGCCCACATCCAAAAGCAGATCTTTCAGACGTAAGAGAGCATAGAAGTGGCTCTCAAGCAGGAAACCACACTGCGGTAAAAAGGGTGACAACACTGGAAAAGACTGCATCATTGAGATGATTATGTAAAACAAAACTTTCCCTGGTACTTCTTGCCTACAATAAGAAACACATTCATGCCTACCGTCAAAGTTAAGCTGGAATATTTTGATACTCCTGAGCCCATTTAAATATGGGTTGCGTTCGCTTGTGCTGCTTTGTAACAGTGACCTTTTATGCCCACGAGCAAAAGATCTTTTTCTGTTTTATACGGCTGGTGATGAAATGAGATGTGTTATCTTTCACACTGTAAAATACAGCTTAATTTTAATCTCTCCCCCCTACACTAGGCTTCCTTCTGTTGGCTAAGAGACTGGGAAATGGAGAAAGATGGCATGCAAATTTCCTAAGAAATTTGCAGAGAGAGAAACTTAAAACTTCTTTTTTATTTTGTCTCAGAAGGGAAACAGTAAGAAAAGGGGGGAAATATTTGTTCTGTGATTTTGTAATGCTGAGGTCTTACCCCAGCTTGGGTCCCAGGCCGTGCTGGATGTGCCAGTAACGGCAGATGCCAGGTAGGACATTACTTTCTTCTCCCCGCCCTCAGTGCCTCCCACGGTGTATCTACACTTACACTGTCTGCATTGGACACTTCTATCCTGGGTCACTGTGAGAACATATTACATGGAATATATTCTTAAGAACATCTCAAAATTGCCACTTTTGCAAATTCAATTTTTGTCAGTAGCAGCCATAGCTCTACAGCCTGCACCAATTCCCAGGTGCTCAGATGAGGCTTCTAAGAGAGGCTGGTTGTGGCAGGAGAGGGCCCAAAGGCCAGCAGGCTCTCCCTTCTCAACGCTGGTGGTACGCTCCCCTCACGATACCCTCATCAAGGGATAGGAACACACCAAGCCTGCAAAGAAAGCTTCACTCTCCTTGTTCCCCAGCATTATCTGGAGGCTGACACAATAAAGCTTCTCTGTCAGCCTTTCCACAGAGAGGGATCCCAAGAAAGCTAAAACAGATCGAACTTTTTCGCTGTAACTCTTGCCAACACATACATTCTTCAGTTAATTCACATTTTAGAACCAGACAACAAATACAGTATGACACACAACTCAAAGACCTACAGCAACTAATGCACTGAGAGCTTAGACCAGCAATAATCCTGAACAATAACAGGTATGAACTTCTTACCATGGAGCGTAGAATTTAATAAAGGTGATCCCCCTAGCAATGGTTGCATCAAAGTCTTTTTCAGATAGAGCGAGCACTGCAGCCTGTTCGGGGGAGTGGGGGGGGAGAGAGTCAGTCAAAACTTTTTGTACACGCAACATCGGCCAAACAAGCTTTTAGCTACCTGAAAGGGAAACTCAAACTGGAAAAGATAATATTATCGATAATATCAACAAGAGTAACAGCAGCACACCTCACTTTACCCATCAGCTGCTTTCCTCCCCTAGAGAGATGTAGAGAAGTGTGTATTCCATGATTAATCTCATCCATAACTGGAGACACAAAACATCACTATTTTCAGGGGATTTGCCTGTACCCAAATTTTCAGTTGTTGGAAAAAATATCACCTTCATTTTAATACAGTCATGCAAATGTTTCAAGGAACAACCCTAAGAGGAGTTGGCTTGGAGCATGTAATGGCCATCTGAGAGTTTGATAAGCGATTTAAGTGATGTCTTGGCAGCCATTCTCCCTCTGCTACATCCCTGCGTTGCACACGTAGAAAAAACTCTTACCAGAAACACGTATTTGCCTGTCAAGAGGACGTCACCACACCACACTCACGGACGCCAGAATTTTTACTCCTGATAACATCAGGAGTGATGGGAGGATAGCACATGGCTTACAGACAGTCTCATATGAGAGCACAGAAGCATAACAAGCTTCATTTTTTGTGTGAGATTCTTAAGGGTGGGAGGGATTAAAAATATATAAATAAATCTCACGCCTATACAATCCTCAAATTCAAACGAAAGCAAAACAAAAACAAGAGCGCAACTGACAGTATTACCAATTCTACTTTAAACCCAGAAAGTTTTATGAAGAGAAGCCAAAAAGAAACTTGAAATGACAAATTAAAGGTACTTGATAAACATTTCTGTAAATAACTTAGTTCATGAAATTAAGTTATTCCCTTAAGTTGAAGTGTTATTACCTCAAAATAATTATTTAAAAATTAGAAATTATACTTTCCAGTTATTTAATAATTACAAATTATTAAATTAAGGAAAAATGAACAGTAAATACATATTCTTCTATTCTGAATTTCCTACATGGGTATCTAAAACAGAAGTTCCAAACATCATTTACAGTCCTGGAATCATAGAAGAGTTTGGGTTGGAAGGGACCTTTAAAGGTCGTCTAGTCCAGCCCCATTGCAATGAGCAGGGACATCTTCAGCTAGATCAGGTTGCTCAGACCCTCATCCAACCTGACCTGGAATGTTTCCAGGAATGGGGCATCTACCACCTCTCTGGGCAACCTGTGCCAGTGTTTCACCACCCTCATCGTGAAAAATGTCTGCCTTATTTGTAGTCAAAATTTACCGTCTTTCAGTTTAAAACCATTACCCCTTGTCCTATCACTACAGGTCCTGCTAAAAAGTCTGTCCCCATCTTTCTTATAAGTCCCCTTTACGAACTGGAAGGCTGCAATAAGGTCTCCCTGGAGCCTTCTCTTCTGAACAACCCCAGCTCTCTCAGCCTTTCTCCATAGGAGAGGGGTTCCACCCCTCTGATCATTTTTGTCTAAGATACCAAATCTGAAAACCCCATAAACAAATGTCCTCCCCATGATCCACATAGTAAAACACACTTTAAAGATCTGCAGATTACTATCAGAATACAAATGTGAACTATATAACCACAAAAATAATTTCAGTATCAGATAGCTCATTTAGCTTGGTTTCTTAAGAAAATACAGCTTATGCAATCACATATCTGAACATGTGCTGGTCACTCTACTTAATCCGTCTGGATCATTTTTGAGTAATATTAGCTATGTCTGGCAGGAAAGAAGTCTCATGGACATAAAAGTACAGCTTCCATGAAAGGGCTGGCATGTACTTGGCCCATGTAAGACCTGGGGGAATCCACATCGGGGCTCAACACTGGGACACAAATTTGGAGTTGGAACTGATTGCTTTTGCTGCCTGTGGTACCAGCTGTGGGCTGCAGTGTTTGCTGGCTACATGGCCTAGCCCCTTGTTTCAAAATTCATGAAAACAAAACCAGAATCCAGGTGCCTGAAGGTGAACAACCAAGAAATTGTGGCATCCAAAGCTGTGATGTAAAATTGCAAAGACAAAGTTGAGTCCTACCCTGTGTCTACTATTATTTGGCAAAAAAATCGCCCCGCAATCTTTTCCTGTTTGCATGTGTGCTGGTGCATGCAAGGAATAAGTGGGAATTTGCATCACATGTGGTTTGTGTTACTTCTATAAAAATAGAAAGACAACTAATTACTTTCTGCATTGTACTAACAACAGCTTGTTAGTATCTTCCAAATATGAGGTCAATTTAAAAAAATAATAATTTGAGGGGTATGAAAATTGCAAATCTATGTTGTCTACAGCGTTTGGTAAGCAACTTTATGCAAGATGAGTAATGCTGCTGGAAAAGTCGACTGGGAAAAGCAATATTCTCCTGTAAGAAGCTGCATATAAACTGCATTTATATTAATAATATGTAATTTAAAAGCATCAATAACTTCATTCTACATCACAAGGGAGTGTAAATCACCATCCCTTATCTTCTAGGCATAAGTAGGTTTTCCACACTTGATGA
>NW_010544234.1:9191-15608 GCF_000687285.1 Phaethon lepturus | reverse complement strand
TGAAAACCATCCCTAATTTCTCAACCTCACCAATTTTATATTCAGCTGCAAAAAAAAAAAAAAGGGCAGATGAAATGCAAAAGTGATGTAAGACAGAAAACTGAATGACATGATGTACAACCATGCAAAGGTGATAAAGTTATTCCTACGAATTCCTTGGCAACATTCATAACCTCTGTAGCTCCTACAACCTGGAACAGAAAAAGCCTCCAAACACAAGGAGTTTTCTTGTCACGGCACACATTACCTTGCCACATTTACATCAGTCTTCAAAACCTTTGCTTGTTTGTTGTTTCTGCAGATAGTCTATAAGTATAGGACCCTGGCTTTTTTTTAGTGGTTTAGCAGTATGCACCATCCTCCTGGGTTCAAGTGAGAATCTTGCAAGAAACATTCATCTCCATAGCAATGAAATCTGTTGTCATACAGGCCGAGATGCCAGCAGTTCCACAGACCAAAAAAGACCACATTTATGCTACTCTACTTAAACAACTTACTGCAACCATAAAAATGGAGCCACATTTTTTTTTTTAAACCTACTTCAGTTCACCAGGTTAGTAAAAGTATCACTAAGATTTATGATCTGATTCCACTCATTATTGCTTTAAAAAAAAACAAAACAACCCAACACAGGAAAATATTTGGTACAATTTACATCTAAAAATTGTTGGACAGGCTACTTGGACAGGCTGAATGCTTTTAACACGGCTGCAGAGTGCAGGAGCACCTACCTCAACATGGGTGGGTTCTGCGGGTGGCTGCGGCGCTTCAGCGGGTTTATCTGCTGGTGGCTCTTTCCCAGAGCTCTGTAGTTGGGAATCCACGTATTCCTTTAAGGAATCAAAGTCCCTCTTCCCTTTGTACTGGTCACCCTACAATTATCAAATAGTTTGTGCAAGTGTGTACATGCGTTATTCTAGCAAATAAATAATTAGCAAATAAATAATTATCAGCAAAACCTAAGATTGCCAAGTGTAAGCATATTCATAATAAATAAGATTATCTACTTGTTAAACCTCTCCATGGCATTCCGTTCACGTCTTCAGGATTTGCCATAGATTCTGGCAACAGCTGCTTGAGTGGTAACAAGGCCATGTATTTCCTGTATGAATCAGGTTGGGATTTGAAAATCCAGGTGCTGTTTCATTTAAATCCCCTGGAGTGTTTGGTCTTATAGGGGTGCTTATACCAAACCTCACAGGCACTGGTATGTACTTACAGCCGCTTTCTCTTCAGAGTGGCGGAAAACTGCCAGAAGCAACAAACACTGAAATGGACTGAGTAGCAAAATTTATTCCTCTGGTACTGTAGATGTTCCAAAAGGAATGCAAGATGAATGGGGCACAAGAACAAAAAACTTCTGCAAGTTAGTGGGTAAGAGCTGAAAGAGGAGTGCTGGGTTCTCTGCTTGCAGAACTATTTTAAATATCCATTTAATCCATAGAATTTATCTTGAAAGTGTGAAACAAATGGTAAGTAACACTACTATTTATAATATGTTTATTGGCTGCTGTTCATGTACATGGTATTTATAAATATTGTACTTCCCCTTCACTTCAGATTATTATAATTCTTTCACTTGCTACAAGGAAAAGTGTCAGCTGAGCCCACAGGACCCTCACTCACCGTGTCATACAAAGTGTTCAGATTTATAAGATGGAAAATTTGCAGACAAGCACTACTTGCAGATGAGAAACTTTCTGATACGCATTGTGAAAATTACATAGTTTTTTATTATTCCTATTTCATCTATGTTTTTGCATCCCATAGGAGGTAAGGCATTAAGAGAAGGTAAATCCAGAATTCTCTCACACAGTAGCATAACTGGAGTTACTACTTACAGACTTATGAACATCATACCAGTTATTTGCAGAGCACAAAGAGCAAAAAGCTCTAACTTTCATCTGTGGATGAAGGATAACTCTTCCAGTACCAGACTGAATCTCCCTCATCTTTTGTCACGCAAGCAGACTTTGCTACATGCCCATTTGATCTTTTTTTTTCCCCAGGATGCAAGCATAGTCCAAGTATTATTCGGGAAAAGAAATGGCCTGATCTTTTGCTGAGCTTGCAGACTCACCTTTTCACCATTCCTAAACCAGAGCAGTGTGGGATAGCCACGAACTTGAGTTTCAGAGCAGACTTCGTAATGCTGGGTACAGTCAACCTACATTTTGAAAAGAAATACAAACCATTCAGTGCATACAATAAATACACAACAAGCATCATAGCCTCCCTTACGTTTAAAATCTCAGAAAAATACAGGAACAAGCAATACATGGCTTGGCAAAACTCACTACCAAGTACTGTATTGAGAATGATTATGTCTGCTTTCCAAACAGTGGTTTGGTTGTATAATTGGGAGGCTGTGTGTGTGTGACTTTTGTTTTAAGAAGGGATTGGGGAGGGAGGTACAGATAGAATGAAGTAGTAACAGCTACAAAGAACAATGAAGACATAATTAAATATTCCAATTAAAACAAGTACTTGGTATTCTCAGTTAATAAAATCACTGCATGGACAATAAGACACAAATCGCTAATGTGTGAGAGCTTTAAAGCGAAGATATATTGGCTCATCCATTTTTGAAAAGACTACTCTTTTAGTAGTAGTCAACATGTAACAATAAACAACAATAAACAGCTAGCAAGTTAACTTTGCTCCAAGGGAAGTTCCAAGTGCGTAGCAACATTTAATTCTAATATGTCATAAACCATTCTGTAAAGTTACCAGTTCATAGTCTTTTCTGAAGCAGAGGGAAAAAAAAAGATAACTTGAGCACTGGAGCCTTTGCTCAACACAGCACTTGGATTTTGAGTTTTACATTAGAAACACTTTGCTCCAGATCACTGAAGATCAATTCTAAAGATTAAACAGCATCCTGCCAGTAGGTATCACTGCTATCAAGACACTATTCCCCCAGATTACATGAAGGCCACAATTCAATCTTCATAAAACAGTTGTGTTTCCTATTTACTTACAGACTTATAATCTTAGCCAAGACATGTTTCAAATAGTTTCGTAATGTATACACTTACATAAAATTGTCTAGGCATCGAGACAAATCTTAGTGGCTGCATTAAATAGCAAATATCAATAATAGTAACGGTGAATACAACAGACAATGGAATAAAACAGGAATTTTGGAATTTTTTTTTTATTTTTCTCTGGATAACAGAGAACTGTAACTCCAAGAAGATACTTAAATTAAGCAATGATTTTATCAGACAGCAAGCATTCCAGGTTCTCAAAAAGTACATCAGCAGATGCAACATTTGGTGTAGATGCTATCAAAGGAACAATAGCCTCTGATACTTTATTTCACAGAGGGAATCTGATTTTATATCCACCAGGTCTCAAAATTATATGTATGTCTTCTCTGAAGTTTAACTATGCTGACCTGCTCAGTACATCTACAGTGTATCTGAATTAGCAGATTTTCAAAAGCATTAAAAATATAAATAATTAAAAAGGAAAAAAAAAAAAGAAGTCAAGCTCATCACCCCTAGTAACAGCTGAAAGCTCTACGAGGGCAGAGGCAGGGAAGAGAGCCAGGTTTTTGTTCCTCTGCAGGACTGACTGCTAACTGTTACGCAGTCTTTCAGATCAGTGGAACCACTCTGAAAGCTTAAGGACATGGAAGTTGAGCCCAGTCAGTTTTCCACCACTGGCAAACACAGAGGAATTCATGTCATGAGCCACCTGGACTTAGGTATGGGTCAGCAAATAAAGCCAGTAACTGCAATTGCCAGACCACCTCCATACCTCTGCACAGAAGTCACTCCACGTACAAGTAACAAGCTCGCATGGTAAATACACCACAGAACCTGGTTATCAACCCTAAGAGAAATAGTAAAGCAGGACAAGATATCAGTTTTTAACGTGGAAGACCCCCTGAAACCTTTAGAAAGTTCTATGGGGGTAAAGGGGGGGGGGGGTAAAGAAGAAAATAAATAATTAATCGTAAGAAGCCCTGTAGGTCTAAAGCTTACTAAGGAATGCAATGCTGTAAAGAGCAAATTAGAAGTCACTTTCCCACTCAAAATAAATACGGAAGTCTTATCAAGTTCTGACAAAGGGGAAACATAAGAAAAAACAAATCTCAAAATATTTTCCTGCATCTGAAGTAGTAGACTTACTCCCATCTCCCTCTGAAGCACAGGGAGCTAGCTGTGTTTCTAAGAAGTCCTTGCTTAAAATAAGGGAGTCCTGTCAACTGTGGATGTGCAAGAAAAAAGAATAACCATCTCAAAATTAAAATAGAAACTATGACTATAAAAGGATTTCAGAGGTGACAAACAAAACAACTGTCATTTGCAAATCACAGCATGAAATGTGTGATACTTGGCTGAAACATTCATTCACACAAAACACATTTTCAGACTAAGAGCGCTTCACCTACCTTGCCAATCTTGACAGCTTCCGAATGCTCAAAGGCTTGAGCCAGCTGTTCCCAGGTTGGGGCCAAAGCCTTGCAGTGACCACACCAAGGGGCAAAGAATTTGATAAAGTGATTACCTTTTAAGGCAAAGGAAAAAAAAGAAAAAGATTTAACTCATCTGGAATGGATTTGGCTGCAATTAAAGACTAGGTACTAATCTCAGACTGCAAATTTATCATGGTATTTCCTGAGTTAAAGATAGGAAACATTGTGAATCAAAGGCCAGGACAGAATACTTCAGCAATTAGGTTTTCAATACTGTATGCAGTCTCACAGTGCTGGCAATTTCCCTGAAAATCCAAACAGCTTCACAACCTGAAGCCAACAAATGATATTAAAACATAACCATTTGCTACAATATCTAATTCTACCACGTCAATCACTCACCCTATTACAGAGTAGAAAGAACCACCAAGGAAGATGTATTTAGAACAGCATAAATGAAAGCAAGTATTAGACTTAAACGTTCCTTAGGAAACACCACTGCATTAAGTTCATGAACTACGTAAATAATTTTGTTCAGCTTTCCATTCTCCTTTTTCTGACCTTTGTATTTTCATGTCAACTATTCAGAAATCGCTGCCTCTAGTGGATTTTTGCTGTGTTTTATAGAGAGGAGTGTCTCTGTACTATCTCCTACTAATGTTTAGCTTAAGTATAATCTTAATTGCAGAGTACCAGAATACGTAATTTCCTTCAATTAAGATTACTATTAATTCAAGACGCTGCATGCTTTTGCACACATCAAGGCAAGGCTCTGATAATACAAAATAAAAATGAACTTAACTAAAACAACGAAAAAAATCAAATTAATTTGAAGTAAACACCAGCAACTGGAGAAAAGCTCTTTTTAACAGAATTATTCATAATCCTTTGAAGACTGCTTTGGGGCTGATATTACTAGAATTTATTTCTAGTTTGAGGGCTTGTTGGCAAAAGGAGGTAAGAGGAAAGATGTCACAAAATAACTAGGAAATGTAAACTGCAATAGTAGTGTACTCTAACTTGCCTGTTCTGCACCAAGAATACTTTCAAACTAATTGACTTGCTTTGCTTTGGTCAAGTAAACTGCAAACTGAAATTTCTTGTGAATGACTAAGAACATCTAGTCAAAATCAGCTATTCTATAGCACATACTCTGTGATATACTCTCCTCCCCAGCAAAACACCAAAAAGGTAAAGGGACACTTTTCAAGACCAAAAGCCAACCTTCCAGCTGGAACTACTAAGCCTCCTGCTAAATTTAAGCACTGAACTTCTTGTAACTGAAGTCAAGAGAGGACAACAGCTTTACAGATCATAAACCTGCTCAACCGTCACATATGACCGAATGTCTCCTCTATGAATGCCAGTGGACGGAAAATAAGAATACTGAAACATTTACACATACACTACACCTAACTAAACCTAACTACCTTCTCAGACTGTAAATTTGTTTAATGCTTAGCATCTCCCTGATGGCTTATAGAAGAATCCATGAAGAATTTTGATGTAATTCTGTGTTAAGCCACACAGGTTGGGAAATTTTAAGTTAGCTGCAAAAAATGCTCTTTTACCCTTGAAAATATTTCTAATTAGTTAATGGTTACTTTAAGAAGCTCTAGTATCTCCCTCACTGGTGGTATCACGCAGGCACAGAGTTAATTTAATCTGGCCTTTGTTTTTAGGAAAACAGAGAGAGATGGTAGGATCGTCTGTTGTTACGGCAGCCCAAAGTTTGTGTTGTAAGATCTTGCTCATTCTCTAAAAACCCCACCATGCAGGGGGTGAAATTTCCCATGTTAGGTATCACTTCTGACATTAAAAGCTTCCAGACAAAGTATTTTTTAAAATGGCCAAATTGAGGCGAAGTGTTTTGCCCACATTAAATTCTGGAGGAAGGAAGCTAAACAATAATAATAAGGGGCCAGACTGGAGTGGGATGGGGGCAGTAAAGAGGAAGCAGGTGGATTATATTCATCTAGAAGAGCAGCCTG
>NW_010544234.1:0-9160 GCF_000687285.1 Phaethon lepturus | reverse complement strand
GAAAGAGGAAATGGGGCTGGCAAAAACAGAGCGCGTGGCAAGACTGTGACTGAGCAAGGAACCTGGAGAAAGAAACAGTTTAGTCGAGCAAGCCCCACTAGCTTCTTCCATGTGATTAGGGGCCTTAACTTCACTGCTTTGAGTGGACTGCCATGCTTAAACTTTCTCATGGTGTGCAGTATGTAATTAAACTACCGCACTTTTACACAGTAGTTTCATCCTCTTTCACTAGGTATTACTGGAAAATAAAAGTGGGAAGGAGGTGCCTTGAAAACTAACATTTCTGATGCAGACTTCTCACTACTGATGTCTCCGTAAACAAATACCTGTTGCTTATGAAAAAATAGTTACCTTCTGCTATGTGCATCTTGAAATTGTCTGCTGAGACTTCATACATTCCCTGCTTAGGTTCAGGGGCTTTTGGTGGTTCCACATCAGCTTCTGGATCCTATTAACGAGAAAAATTAACTTTTATTTGTCTTGTACAGTAAAATATACAATATTTGATTCCTGTATCACACCATTCTGTGGCAGCGTTGTAAACCCTGTACTCTGAAATTTCAAATTCCTAAATCAACGTCCTTATTTAGCTTGATTTAGGTATTTGATGTTCCCTAACAAACAACTACTTCAAAGCAAAATGTGAAAAAGACTACCACATAGGAGAGAGCTATCACAGTCATTGGAAAAACAGAGTTTTTCACTGTGCTGTAGTATAGTCACAGATAACAGTAATTGCTATGGCATTCATCACATCACCATATATTAATACGCTTAGATTACATAACAGTTCCTCTGTAGCATCATGCATCACCCACATCTGCCATAGCACCAGTTTCAGCGGTCTTGGGGCTATTTAAAAACAGCTAGTGAAAAAGCTATTTTCTGCTCCCCTAATGCAGAGAAGAGGTACCTAATGGCTCCATGAAGGCAACAACAAGAAGAAAAGAGCAAACGCTTTATAGGCAACTTGCTTTTGCTGAAGTGCCAATGGATTTGCTGCAGGTGAACTACTTTCTAGATATTAGGGTCAGAGCTGGAAAGATTTTTTTTAAGAACTTCAAAGTACATTTCTTAAAATAGTTTAGCATTTAATTATTAAAAACACCAGATTTGTTTAAATATAATCATGTTCTCATTGTGGTTCAGCAATCACTAAAGCTTTACCTTGATTAAAACCAGGAATTATAAATTTAATTTTAGGCAAGGCTTGGCTACTATATGTAAGTGCTTCGAAACTCAAGGGTTTTCTTAGTGATATTAGCTTAACTTACCTAACTGATTATTTTAAACCCTTTCTTTAGGCTACAACATTATTAGATAAGAACTGAGCTAAGGATGGCATCCATGTTTTAAGAGGTCAATTAAGGCCAACACAAATGCAGTTTATCATGTATTATAGTTAAATTGCTTTTCTTATTCTAGAGACATTATGGCCTACAGCTGTCAACTGAATTGACACTAAATTGTATCTTAAAATGTCAACATGCTGAACATGAAAAAATGCATTATGCACTGTAGTTTTAGGTACAGGAAGCAAAGGGCAGTCACAGGATGACAGTTTCAACTGCTACTCTGACTTAGTGGAAGCTGTTCCATTTTGTTGTTGCCACCTCACTTTTATTCTTGGGAGCAGATTTCCTCTGGGAAAATGAAACCTAACCAGTAGAAATGATAGATAAGCAAGTCTGCAGAAGGGAATATTTCCTTTTAGTATTTCCTTTTCACTTACAGATGGTTCCTCATTTAGTTTCTCCAACATCCAGTTTTCCAGTGCCTGGAAGTCCCTAGGGCCTTGGTATTTCAGAGGCTCTTGTCCTGGTTTAAGCAGCTTTAGCCTAAAGGATCAAAATGTAGAAAAGAGTAAGGCAAAAAGTTTCACACAGGGACATTCTCTGAAAGCTAACCATGCTTTGCTAATCCACAGCAATGCAGCTCAGGCTGCAGTAACAGCTCGCTTGACTATTCACAGCAGCATCAGGCATCTCCCTCAACTTAAAGGGTCATGGCTAGAACGTAGGAGACTTTTTCATTTCCATGTAAGCTTTTAAAAGAGATTTTAAAAATAGCAAAAAAGAAATACCATGTTAAAAATCTACATAGCCTAATATTACTTTGATCAATAAGCAAGAGCAAATAAAACATTGCAGCATTCAGTTCTAGGGTTAATCATTCATTATGCCTATGAATCCTATTTCAGTTTGTCAAAAGCATCCATTTTGTTTTGTTCACCCCTCACCATTGCCAAAGGAGAAATATCCAATGCTTAGGTTCCCAGGAATTTCTTTCTCATGTTTTGTTCTCTGACTGCTCGTCAGATGTAGGACTTTTCATGTGGTATCAAACTGATTAAAAACACGCTGAAACAAGTCAATAGGACAAGGAGATAAGTGGCTGCTTGTAGGTATTAAAGACTTCATGGTTCTAACATTTAATAATTGCTATCAAAACTTTTCCATAAACTACGTAAAGCTTCTACTATTAAATATTTAAGTTAAAATTGGAAATATATTTGGTAAAGGGGCAATACCGACTTCTGGCCTAGTCTTATTTTTTAAATCAAATCATAGTTTCAATTACTACTGTCACCTAGCCCTCAGTTCCCCTTGCCAAGCTGCCATTTTGTATTGCCTTTTTTTTTTCTTGAAATGTTTTTCTCTCTCTTCTTGTTCCACAGTTGGAAAAAATGAACATATGAAAGTGTTGAAAAACCCCGAAATGCAAATACATTCAAAAGAGACAGGAGCTCCCACTGCCTTTTCTATTTAAGGTATTCATGAATATTCCTTGTGATAGTAAAAGGTCAAAATGGGTTTTTTTGGGGGGGGGGAAAAGAGCAACTTCATAATAAGAAGGAAACAACAAAAATTAAACAGAAGAACACCTAAAATACACCTCATGGTAATATTTTTGAAGAGTAACAAGAAAAAAAGCTATCAGCTTAAAGAGCCAGCAGCACTTTCATTTTCCTCAAATGAGGGTAAATTTTCTGTAGTTCAGTTGAGAAGAGTATTTTGCAGCACCAAATAGTCCTGAGACAACTGTACTAATGAGCGCAGGGACCTGCTCAGCCAGTTTCACTCTCAGGGGATGGAAAGGGCATGCAACCTTTCCTTTGACGGATGTTTGGAAAAGCAGTGCAGGGACCCGCACATCCTGGACTTGCGACAATGCCTCTGTGCCTGAGGAAGCTGTGGAGTTTCCCTCGCTGGAGGTTTTTAAAAACAGGCTAGTTAAAACTGACTCAGGAAGAGAATCGGTATCATGAATTCCCCTTCATCTCTGTATTTCTGTAACTAGCAGATGACTGCCTTATCATTTGTACTTTTCAAGTAGATGAAAGCAAGTGCTAACTATTCCTAGATATTAAATAACCTTAGAGGAGAGGGAAACGATACATCTGTTCATTTTTTTTCTTATTCAAAGTCTCTGCCACTTTTTCTATTTTACAAGGAACAGCACCACAATGATCTATTCAAATATGCAAAAATGACCAATGCTCACTTTTGGGGACATCAAAGTAGAGTTGTAATATTCGTTGTTTCTTGGTATTTCTAGTGGAACTAAGTCACAAACTGCTCTTAAGTACAATTCCTATTTCAATAAGGACTTCGCTATTTATAACTCTAAACTTCTACTCTCACACTCATCTGTGTCCAAGTGGGTGCAGCCAGGAGCGTATGTCAAGTTCAGGCTGTTGCTGGAGTCAGCAGCAGCACCAGACAAAGTGAGCAAAGGGAAGGAAACTCAAAAATACAGGCTGTGGAAGGGCTACAGAAGACGACATTCTCCACCTACCCCCAACTAAGATGAGTAATTAGTAAAGCAGTTGAAATGATCCCATCCATTTTTGCAAGTGGCTTTAAAGAAGACACAAGTGAAAAATTTTGGCAGCTAAAATGGGAACGCATGTATCTAACCCAAAAGCACTGTCCAGGCTGACCTCTCATAGATACTCTAGATCATGTTATGCCTACCAAAGCTGAGGCAGTAAGGCATACAACCTTTAGAACAGGATAAATTTAACAACCTTAAACTCCATATGAATTTCTCCTAGATCAATATAAGCAAAATTACCTAAAAAAAAGTCTGTACAATATCACCACTGCTCTGCTAAGTGAAACTATTAATGTGAGCACCAAGTTCACTCAAAAATGTAAGAGACCATCTATACATTAATTATGAATGTATATTCACAATATGAATTCATCAGTGTGCTGATGAGCTTGTGACAGGTTATTTTGAAAAGTACCGTTACCAAGGACCAGCTCTATCATGCATATCATGGCTGTATAATGTATTGTTGCTTGAGAAAGAGGCACTTTCAGAAAAAAGGACAATTCTGGACTTCATTTAAACACAGCCATCTTCCAAGACATAAAACAGTTTCTTTAAAAAAAAAAGAGTAAGAGAAGTATGTACCGCATGATACTTGGCAACACGGTAAAAAGGCTTAAAATGAACACATGAGTTCCAAAGGGCTACAAAGAAACCCATAAAAAACTATAGCTTAGAAGTTAGCTTCAACAAATTGGCAGAGCATCATGGAAAACCAAAAAAGAAAGAAATAGGAGCAGACATCCTTTTATACTTACGTAGGGTATCCTCGGACGCCAAATTCAGAGCACAGTGGAGTATCTGTAGTACAATCCACTTTAACAACATAGACCTGTGGATTTTCCATGTTGTTGTATTTATCTCCCAAATCATTCCAAGTTGGCTGGAGACGCTGACAATGTCCACACCTGTGACAGATGGAACAAAGCATTTGCTTAATAGTTGCTCACTTTTAGAGGGGAATGAATCTATGGAAAAGTCATATGCAGAATGGTCAGAGATCTTGATAAATTTAAAAATAGCGCAGTCAGAAATTTTCCATACTCGAGCACTGTTACACTAAGCAACAATGACTACTATTAAGTATTGTAGGATGCTGCAAATGCATCTCATGTAAAAATCATCAAGCGATGAGAACTTCTTGCTATTATCCTTTTACATTACAAAGCCTACTGAACGCCCCCTGAATTTAGTGAGGCTATTATGAAAAGCACTCTCACTCTTCCAGCTTTCTAGAAAAGTCCTGCAAGGCTGTGTAGCTTGCTTTCCGCTCTAACATTTAAAAATACTGTATATTTTAACAGCAGGGAAGGAGATAATGGTTTTTAGCCTCTTGCATGCACCACAGGAATTGTAACTCGCGAGATATGAAAATGCATTAGGACTGATTTCTGAACAGGGTTCCTCAAAACCCTCCTGTACCATGCTTTGCCCCAGCAGCACACCATCAACTAATTACATCTGCATATACTCAGAAAACTGACCTCATACAGTTGCTACAATAGTAGCTCCCCAGAAGCAGAAAATGGCTATTATTCTTCTCGTTGTCTTTCAAGTCATTACAGCAATTCCCTATTCCTATAGCTACAATGAAAAATTTTAAGAAATGGATTTTCCTCTCTCTTCAGCGGCTGCTTTTGCCAAGCCTCCAAGACATCTAAAAATACATAATTGGATTAACAGAAAACATTCTCAACCTGACAGTATGAAAGCTGTTACTGCCCTTGGCATGACCTAGACAGTCTGCTTTGTAAGTAACAATTAAAACACCATTAGGACTTTGGAGGAAGTCGCTCCCGTTTAAAACAGTTTCACTTATACAACTGGTTTTGAGTCCACTTGTAGAAAAGCTGCATGGATTCATACCTTTCCAGGTATCCTGATATCATAAAGGAAAAAAAAAAAACCCCTCAGGATTTACTTCAACATAAAGAACGTCTTCCAACCTTAATAAGGTCCTATTACAATCAGCTGCAGTGGGTCACACATACTCCCACTACGTGGGGCAATACAACCTCCCTTATGATCTTACTCTGAATTGTCATGGCAAAGGGATACAATGTGTTATTACTAAAATTAAATATTCCTTAAATATTTAACTTCAGACTTAAGTCCATCCATAGTCAACTCTTTCATGGAGCTTGAATTAAAAGGAGGATTTTGGATTCCCTGGTCCCTTTCCCTAGCAGTTGCAGGGACTTTAAACACCAAATGAATACTGACTGGTGTTAAAGAACAGAGCATGGAAAACTAGGCAAGGCAATCTCAAGAAATTAATTAGCTGTTTTTGAAGCACAGAACAGCGCTGCCTTGTCCATATATAACACTGTGATCTCTGCTATATACAAAGTTCCCCTTTCCCTTCCTTCTTCAGATTGAGCTGAAATTGAAAACAAAGCAGGAAAAGGCTCATATCTGAATCAGTAATCAACTAGTTAGTCATTTCTGGTTTTCAAAAAAATTCAGTATTACATAGAAGGAAACACAAGAAAAGACAGCCCCCAAAATACTTTTTCCGGAATTCGTAAGGTATAGCTGCAGAATATATAAAACCAGAGAAGTCAAAAATAAAAAGAGCAAGACCATGCAACATCACACGCCTCTCTTGGCCCCATGTACCTACACAGTCTTTCATTGCTACCACTCTACAGGACATGGGGGGGCTGGAGGAGCAGCCAGTTCTACCACTGGGGACAGTGGAGACCTGGGCATGAATGAGGAGTCCTGCTCTTCCTTCCCTACATGGGCTAGGCCACTGCAAGCATTCATAACGCCTGTTCACAAACATAAACGAAGATCCAGCAGAGACTAACAAGGCCGTAGGAAAGATCCACCTTTCTAAAAAAATAAAAAACAAACCCCTGCTTCTTGTACACCACTAGCATCAGGAGGTATGGGTGAAAGGACGTTATTCGTAAGAGTTTGCAGACAGGCTGCCCATTTTAAATCTGAGGAACTGTGTGCCACGAGGGCTTGTGCTTGAAGATTATTTTGCTGTGGCAGTATCTATAGAGTGCCAGGCTGCTCTACCTCATGCTACCAAGTCAGTGCTTCTCCTACAGTATCAGCACTTCTCATCTGGAAAACTGTACGGTGGACTTCCTGGGCCATGACAAGGAGGGAGGTACAGGTACGTAAGGACCATATATGTCAAAACTGCCATTACTGATAAGCCCTCTGCAGTCAGCAATGAAGACAGACATTTATGGAGGCCACCAGTAGAGCTCAAGCTCTGCAGCTAGCAAGGGCAGTTCCACAGCAAGATATAGCACAAATCATTATCCAATTAAAAATGTTGGTAGACCCTGGGATAGACAAGTATAACGGTACAAGCAGCACAGGACCAGTCTCACTCTGGGCAAAAGAATCCAACCAAGGTAAAATCCAGTCAATAGAGTTCAATTCAACAGCAACAAACTCTGGTGATCAAGTCTGCTTCAGCTCAGTGGCCTTCCAGAGATTTACCAAGAGACCATGTATGTTGAAAAGATCAGTAATCGTCAAAATAATGCAATGAAACTACTCATTTGATATTGTAAGAAACCAAGGGAACCTCATTCCTCTGTAGACATACAACTGGCACGGCCAACATCTTAAGAATATCTAGTGCCACCGAGAGAGTAACCTGCTCATGGTTCTGTCCTTTGTCAAGTGTAGCTACCAAGGGGGACAGCCTGATGATTGAAAACCTTAGACATCCGATGGCAATTACTTGGAATGCTCTCTTTCTGGAGTAGCCCACAATATTTGAAACAAATGAAGAACCTCATGGGAGTGAGGCCCTCAGCAGCATTTGTTTTAAGAATCCAGAAGAGAAGAGCTATGTCAGCTCTGTCTATCCCAACTCTTACTGGTAGCATTGATGATGCAACATTAGCAGTGTCCACAGCAATCTGAAAGACAATCCTAGCTGAATGTTGGGTTTTTTGCTAGGCTTCTCCCTTGTAACTACAGGGAGCAGTGCCAAAACGCATTCCTCTGTGAGAAGCATTAGGAGATTAGCACATTAACATCACCTAGGAATAGGGCAAGAGGCTCTGACATAGACTCCAGGGCTGTCAGGTTGCCGCCTGATCCCACTGACTACAAAACCACTGGTACGTCTAAGCACCCCTCTCAAGCATTTGGATGTTCCCTCTTTCCTTCTCTTCCCCTTGGACCCAAAACCTGACCCTGTTGCTCCCTGTCAGGAGCCAGGAGTTCAGAGCAAGGATCCTCAAGCTGAGACCAGAGGTCTGGAGGAGGCTTACTAAGGGTGAGAAGAATGTCCAGGGAAGCCACAACAAGTCTGGGAATCGACACAGCTCCCTCACACTCGAGTTGGGCAGAGATCCCCAGCGCTCTCAAGGGCACAGCGCCGTCCAAGTTTGCAAGGCCAGCGCTCTCTTTGATGCACGCTGAGGATGTGCAGCATGCGCTGGACTCTGCAACGGCCCGTTTGGCACGGGCTCTCCTATGAAGACTGTGCCAAGCTCATCTGGTTTCAGGGATGCCTGTGAAACAGTCAAAGCTTGGATAGACACAGGTATTATCATCTCAAAATAGAAGAGAGAAGCACTCCTGCTCTGCACAGGCATTTCTTAGGCCTTACAGCACACTCAGGCAAAGATCCCTCACCAGCAAGTCAGGCGTCCTCCACTTTTGTGATCTTCAGAGAACATAGGAAGGCATCTGCTCTTTCAAGCTTTTGCTTAGCATTTTCGTATGGCATAAACAAGTCGATGTTAATAACAAAAAAAGTAGTAGTTCTCAGTTTTGAAAGGAAATCCTTTTCTGCTGTTGATTGCAAAGAGTGCCATGACTCACGTATGCCTAAACGACACCATGTACCAACAGATAACTTAGGATCAAAACATAACTTTTGCACATTAATCCCTTAACTCTATTTTATCTAAATTTAAGAAAACTTGGCAACAACAAAAAAAACCCCAACAACCAACCAAGCCTAACAACAACACTCCCAATAACCTCTACTGGATATCAGCAAATTAGATAAAAAAGCGCAGGGGAAGAGATGAAGAAAAAAGAATAGGAACAACCACTGGGAAGGCCTGGAAAGTACTGTGCTCTTGACAGCCGTAACATCCAGCAAAGCCCTGTTCTCCCACTCTTACCAACTATTCTTCTGTCAAATGTACCAGTCCAGGACAAAAGCCCAGTAGGTCCTTTGCAAATCTGAGAACTCTCCAGCTGTGCTACAGCTACCTGCATCCTCAGGGGACAGAGCACTATCGTTAACACTAATTTAGCTGCAAACATATCTTTAAATTTCCTGATTGCAAAGAGAACACTATCTTCTGCGACTAAAATATTTGTGAGGACG
>NW_010544233.1:0-6858 GCF_000687285.1 Phaethon lepturus | reverse complement strand
TCACTGGAAGTGTTCAAAACCATGTAGACATGGCATTTTGGGACACGGTTTAGGGGGCATTGTTGGTGTTGGGTTGACAGTTGGGCTTGATGACCTTTGAGGTCTTTTCCAACCTTAATGATTCTGTGACAGTTCACACAACACATGGCTGCTTTCTTATTCTTTCCCTGAGCAACTGCTGCTTCCTGCCACGGGGCACAGGTATTGATTCAGTGAGGCAGTGCTTTGGTTTGACTCACTATTGTATTTCTCACATTTTAACCTACATATAACATTCATTTAATCAATTAGAACTGCAGGGTATCTGCCCCATAACTCTTAGAAAACCTCCACCACACTCTGGAAAGACAAGGATTAAAAAAAAGGGCAAACAAAGAGCATCTGTGAAAGCCCAAAAATTAGCCATACTACTACAGAAGCTGGCAATTTAATCAAGGCTCATTCATACTACTACATCCCACCATTTCTTCTTTGAAAAGGTGAATCAGAACTATCAGTTCAGTTTTATACATACACTGTAAAATAGTAAAATACAGACTCCCCTGCTGAAAAATATCTGCAGATGACTTTGTTTTAGGAAGCTACTCTGCTTTAGCACCACCTTTGTTCCCCAGCTGACCAGGCCTGCAAACTTTTGGCAGTAACAGCAGCACCGACATTCATCTGTAACCCAAAGATGTTTAAATGTCTCCATGAAAGGTTACCAAAACTGGTTCAGTACAATTTACACTGACAAAAATTGTACATTCAACATCAAGAACATAATTTACAGTATAGAACAGAATAAGCAGAATGAACACTGAACAAAGGCAAACAATAGAAACCCATAAAAAATATGTATGGTTTGGTGCTCAAAAAGCCCTTCCTCGTCTGAAATCAGAAGCAAGAGAGATTCTAATCATAACAAGTTTTTTAGTATTCTCTATGGAAATAGCGACAATATAGCAGTTTTCGTAACAAAGCTGTAGGCTAAATTATGTGCCCTAATTTAAGGGCAGACACTTCTGGCAGCTCTTTTGAGTTGTGGGACCAGAATAAATCTCAGCAGTTTTGTACACTAATTTTGCTTCAATCCCTTAAAACTATTCCCCAGCTGCAGGAATTAGTGACACACCTGAGGCAGCATGGAAAAAAACAGTTCAGTCCAACATACAGTTTTAAAGCACTCTCTCACCCACTCTCCCCAGCTCTTCTAATAAACCTTAATTCACCATATGACCTATGGTAGAGACACAGACAAGAGCTGCCAGCACAAAGAAATCAGACATGCTTGGAGTTCTGGCATCATCTTTTCATCACTTGGTATCTGCCCAACAGCATCAACCCTCCAACTAAAATTTCTACCAACGTACACAGCTTTTCAAACAAATAAATGTGGGGAGATGATGTTTCTAATGTGAACAAAATAATTCTTGTTATTTGACATATATACCATTTTGTTCAACAGAAAACACTAGTGTATTAAAAGAGAATCAACCATGTGCTAGCTGTGAAACAGGAAAAAATAGACCTTGTTAGGTCTAATAGACCAAATAATAGACCAAATTAGTTTCTTATATTAAAAAATACAGCACAAAGGTGAGTATTAAAACTATAACTCAACCAGTATAGCCTCAGGATGTCACCTGCCTGAGGATGAACCTCAAGTAACAGGCACTGAAAAAATCAGACAGATAGTGCAAACGAGCTAAGCTGTGCTGAATGCACTTCCAGGAACACCAATGCAATGTTTTGAAGTGTCTTAAGGAAATGTCTCAGGAAAAGAAAAAACACACACTTCCCCTGTGGAATAATTTCTGGCTTTTAATTTAAAAAAATACAAATATAAATGAAACTACAATTTTTCAAAATTAGCCAGGAAGTAAACTGTTAAGGGATTATTTTAAACATATGACAGCAAGCACTGTGGACAAAGTAGGAAAAACATACTGGGGGATTCAATTTAGCTAATTTAACTAATTAGCTATTCACATACTGGGGGATGCAATTTAGCTAACTGAAGCAACGGCCCCTTGCAACACAAAGTTTTTTATATACCATGAAAACTTGAGGGCAGCAGCTGCTCTGTCATTAAGAGGCAGCCCAGAGCTCATACTTGGCAGCCAGAAACATCCTGGTCTCTTCTGAATCTCTCTCCTAATTCTAGTTAATGTCAGAAAAGGGGACCCTGGTATCCAACAGCCCCCATATGCAATCACCTTTTGCATTTGCCATTTCTGCAAAATTGAACCCCTTTCAGTTTATCACAACTCCTACCTACTGTACCTGCTTAACTGGGAAAGTGAGCTGCTGGCCAAATCACTGGACTGAGGCAAGCTGGGTAATGTTGCCACGTGCTGCGATGCTGAAGGCAGAAGCGAAGCAGTGGTGGATACCACACTAGGCAGAGAACCAGCAGAAGGCAGTGAGGGAGAAGGCTCTGTCTTAGGCGCTGGAACTGATGAAGTAGCTGCAACAAGTTAAAAAGAGGCGTTCAAAGACAAATTCCAGCATACCTGACATCCCAGCCTGGGTTCAGGAACAGAGTAGTATTCTCCCCTTGGTTTACAAAAACTGACCATTAATAACCAGTAACAGTACCAAGCAATTCTGGCTATTAAGGAAAATTCAAACAGCAACAGAACTATAATTGTTTCCCCTTTAAGATCATCACCTACGATAGATTTATAATTTTTACTGCTACACGTATAGTAATCTACAGTCTCCTGCACTTCACCTCCCACTATCTGGACCACAGGTTGATCCTCATTTTAAAATTCCTTGCATTTGGTTCCGCAAACAAAAGTCATTTGCGCTTTTCAGGGCACTGTACAAACCTACTTTTACCTACAGCTCTGCTTCTTCATTCCAACCTACACAGCACCTTTGATGATCAAGACTGAGATCGCTGGAGTACAAGGGCACATATAATTTATCAGTTCGGAGTACTCAGTCAAATGTGTAACGCAGTGGAATAAAAGAACCTACAATAAAAGGCCACAATTGAGCACAGCATTAAGCATTTTAATGGGTAAAGAGTTGTCAAATACTGACTTTATTTGACCAACATATCAAAAAGTGTTTAGCTTTATTACTTTTTAGGCTACACAGAGTAAAACTTGTTTACCACAGATGTGCCTTTACAAAGGACCACTATATTGTAATAAGAGCCTGAACAACTCTACTGCCCAACTTAATACCCAGCTGTTTCTATACTCATCTCTTGTCCTGCAAAGATAATACAGAAAATTAGAGGCACTCACCCACCAATAAAACTCAGGGAGAGAGTTGAGCCCTGCCTTCTGCTGGGACATACTTCCATACCACACCAGAGACCATTAACCAGCAGGTCATCACTAATTTGCAATGCATGTGAAGACAGTTTTAGAATGGTCACCAAACAAAAGTCAGATATACGCTTGGAATTTATGCACCACAGTTTGTTCACATTATTGACTTGGTTTCCTCACTAAATGAGCCAAGTCAGGTTGCTGGATTGGGTACTATGCGAAGAGAAATCAAAAGGTCTTGGCCTTGGCAATATGTATGAGGGTTACTGCCAACAGAGAAGGAAATTCAAGTGACAAACAAGCATAGTTATGAAGGCACCAAGTATATTACCTAATACCTCCAGGCAAGATTTATATAAAAATAAGTAAATAACATTTATAACTCTCAATGCATTTAGAGCAGGGTTCTCTTCTTGAAGTAGATGTCCTCAATACAAGGGATCACCATCAATACAATCACCATTTTCATTAAGAACCCTTACAAGATGTCTGAATGCAATGTGCAAGAGAAAGAAAACTAAGAGACAAATAGGATGGGCAGAATTGTATCACACCAGCCATGCTCTGAATGAAGGGTTTAGGAAGCATGAGATCTGGATATTAAAGGACAACAGCAGCAAAAATGAGAGATGAACAACTAAGAATATTATCAGCACATACAGAAGGGAAAAGGTCAGTCCTTTCAAAAGTTAAGAGAGAATTTCAAAATTGTTTGGATGCATGAAATAGGTACATGGAAGAAGCCTGATTCCAGCTTATGTCCTTGAGGTACTGAAAAACACAAAAGTTTTCTCAAAAGAGAACAGGCATAGAAAAAGCGACTAATAAAGCTGTTATTAAATACTAGGAATTCTCAGATCTTTGTTTTCCATAGCAAAAAGACAACTCCTGTAGTGAATTTCCTAAGTTGTTTATTAATTCTGTACACAAGAGTAAGAAAGTTTTCCACTTGGAAAGTTGTATTTATATATAGCAATCTTTTAAGTGGTAACTCTTTGGGCATATACACTCCTCCTGCTCATTTAAATTGAACTTGGCACTAACAAAACACTGTTTACAGGTCTGAATACTCACCTTCTTTCTACTCAGAATAATTTAAAACAATTATTAAAAAAAAAAAAGCTGTACCACTAATGACCTACCTGAAGGGATGTTTAAGAGGAGGATAGATCTAAAATTGCAGTGTAAGACATTAATTCATACTGCTGCCCTTGGAAACTTTTGCAGAGCAGCACATAAAGGTCAGAAGAGTGAATACTATAATTATTTTAACTCCAGGAAGAGAGCTGCAGGGGTGTTACAAGTAAAACACCTTAGAAACAGGCCAAGATGAAGGTAACAGTAATGCCTGTATGAGAGCCAATACTATACTGCTGTTACTCCACTGCAAGGCAGCAAACCATGCAGCAGACAGAGCATGTTGGTCACCCTTATTCCCCACAGGCTCCCAGCAGGGTGTAAGCAGCACTACATCCAGTGAGAGGTGCGTTGAAAGAACACTACTTTGTTTCCTTACAGCTAAATGCTACTTGCAGCTTCCCAACTGAGAACTTTTTATGTTTATAAGAATTTTATGTTGATTTTTAATTTTATATTTTGTTTCAATTTTATATTACATAATTATGACAGGTAAATTCAAAAGGAAAAGAGAAGCTGCTTTGCTGCTGCAAATTCTAAGACTGCTTGGGTTTGTGGATTTAACAGGGCTGCTTCCATATTTCAGTTTTAGTCAAGAAGCAAACTGTGCATCCTATGCAAGTACAAAATAAACCCAAATGGGTCAGCCAAAAATTAGTCAGGGAGAACAATATAAAACCTTAAATCAGATGTCACTGCTACAGTTGAGTGCACAGCAAGTAGTAAGGAAAGATCAGAAAGTCGTGTGCACAGCCAAGTTTTGTAAACTTACTGTCAAGAGTTGCCTGTGTTCTAACACCACTGTGCCCATTCTGTAAACAAAGAAGAAACAAATGAATAAATCATGTTAGAGGTACAGTAAATTTTCAGACTGAATCACACATTGAACATGCTTCATGCAAAATTCTATATTCATTCTAAATTGAAAAATAAAATAGGCAGGAAATTAACTTTTTACTGCCTTTAACAAAACCACATAATAGCTGTCTCAAGTGCAAGATGTCCTGAACATACAGAATCCCATACACTGCCCATACTACACCCATCAGCAGGAGACCTTCCCATGTACTGTATATAACATAAACTTCAGGTTCACACCGATATGAAAGAAAGAATTGCATTAACATATAGGAAATGGTTGTGCTTTTGATCTAATGCAACTCACAATTTTAACTATCCAAGTTACACAGAGACGCCAATTTTTTTCCATTGAAAGATAAGACTTGAGAAGCACCAGTTGTTTTTTGGATAACGCTGGAGTACAGAAGTGGATAGTCTACGCTTGATCCTCACCAGTACATACGAGCTAGTGCAGAAGACAAGTGTGACTGAGCCATTACATAACAAAGGCCAGAAGTAAATAAACTTACAAACTCTCAAAATTTCCTTAAACATTTAATAAATTAAGTTCTCTTAAAACAAGCCTACATTCCACATACAAGAGTAGGTGCTTTTGAATCTCCCAAGAGAGATCCTCTCTGTCCTAAATTAGACCTCTCCCTATGCTTTTCAAAATAAAACATGAAAACTAATTCCCACTGGTGTTTAAATCCAACAACAGAGTAATGCTGGAGAGGCCACAAACAGCTTGGGATCCATTTGCTAGGTGCGATATAAATTTAATAAATAATACAACTTTGGACAAAAACTGTGAAATTATGGCAAAATACCTTTTCTAATATTTACATACAGATATAATTCCTTTTTTAAAAGCTAAGCTTCAGGGAAGGAAACTCACATAGAATGTTAAGTGTTACTAAGAAAAAGGGTCAGCAACTTAAGATGTCAAAACACAGAAAATCAGAGGCTCTTATATCCCAAATACAGTATGGCAAAAAATGGCCACACAATAGGAAAAGCAAGAACAAATAACAGCGTGGGCTTGGGAATCAAAGATACCATTTTGCTTGGTTAAAAGTATTAACATAGCAGGGTGATACAAATCTAACACAGATAAGAATATTTCACCTTTTTAAAGGTCTTATTTCTGAAATTCACTCACCGTTACTGCAACAGGGGTTGATTCAGATGGGGCCATGGAGCTTTGGTACGCTATCCTACTATGCACAGAAGTCTGGTCATAGGAGGAAGTTGTTGTTACTGGGCTAGTGCTCTGGGATGAGCAGGTCAGACTGGAAGAGGTGATGGCAGGGGTTGTGTAGGTGGACTCCTGTACTGTATTGGATATTGGCAAAGAGGTATTCAAAGGATCACTGGAAAAAGTAAAAATTATTTATCATCTTGGTAAACAACATCTCAAACACCTTCATGAAAATACCAGTTCCTACAAAATTATCTAGAACTGCCTTAAACATGCAGTCAAATCTACATATTTATATTAGAAAATCTAATCACGAAAAAAAAAGTTTCCTTTGGTCCCCAGTAATCACTGCTTGAAAACCATCTGCTGCACAAAGCACCATTCACCTTCCTCCTGCTAGCCCAACCAAAA
>NW_010544232.1:20943-30598 GCF_000687285.1 Phaethon lepturus | reverse complement strand
CCGCACATGCCCTGTGAGCACTCTCAAGACAGAGTTAAGCTTCATCACCGAAAACACTGATGCCCTCCTGCAGCAAGGAATAAGCACAAAATCTTCACGTTAATGAAAAAGAATTGCAATACTTGACCATCTGATCATCTGCAGACAATCATATTTGATAGGCATATATGATAAGAGATTTTGTTTCGTGAGACAATTCCTTGCTGTTACGTATCATCTATACACACAATTCGCCCTGGAAGAAGTTGTGGTAAACAGCTTCTACAGCACACACACACTGCAGCTACGTACATATGCATAGGATGAAGCACAGATAAGGTTGCCAGCTTCAAAGAAGAGAGGGCAGAAATGGAAGCTTACTCACAAGTCATACATACTGGAGGTGTGAGGTAGGAGGGAAGAATAACAGCTCATCCTGAAAACAAGGATCCCTGCACATTCCCAAAATTAATTTGACACTGAATATGAAAAATAATTTTAAAATAATATATATATAAAAGATCCAGAAAGTTGTCTTTGACCTGAATAAAAAGGTTACATCATGTACTGCTAAGACAGGCAAGCTAGAAAAGGCAGATCAAAATTTTCCACAAAAGGGGATCAGGAAAAAATAGTTTCAGTAACTGAAAGAACTTTGCATTACACCATCAGTACAATGAATAACTAATAACAGCTATAACCCTGCCAGCTGCCAGCCAGGAAAACCAATCTTGGCAAAATCTTCAGTCTAAACTAAGTGCATTTGTTTTAAAACTTTTAGTACTGGGAAGCATTCTAGAAAGTTGGATTATAATATCACTTTCTTTAAAACAATTGTGTATTATAGATTTGACAGGTTCTGCCAGTAACAAATACACTCTCCCACTCACCAACTGTGGATAAGAAATTTTGCAAGGCAAATGGACACAAGGTTTATTGCCTTCTGCAAATCTTAAACTTTCATTTACATACATATCTACATACATCATAAGGTTGTAAAGATACTCTAAGCCCTGCTGTAAGACTGTCACTCCCTGAAGCTAGAAAGGCAGCCTGAGACAACAGAAAGAGGCGTGAGGGATTTTTTTGCTTATTGAAGCAGCCTAGCTTTGCCTTTTCAAATCAGATACAGGCCGACAACTTCCATAAAGCTTCAGCTCCCTTTTTTATCTCCTGAATTAGAGTATTTAACTGAATGGTCACCAGTAATTGATGAAGTTTCCACTTCCTAAGGGAACTCAACTTGGCTGGCTGAAGGACAGAACTTTAGAACACACATCCGACATAAATGGGATGAAAGGACCTACCCCACAGTACTCTGTCAAAGGTGTTACAGAAATAACTCCCACTGCATCAATATTTCATGTCCCCTGGCCCCAGAGGGAGGGGAGGTTGCATAGCATCATCCCCAAGTGGATAAAACCAAACTGAATGCTACT
The DNA here is from genome assembly GCF_000687285.1 of Phaethon lepturus. Classification (NCBI taxonomy): domain Eukaryota; kingdom Metazoa; phylum Chordata; class Aves; order Phaethontiformes; family Phaethontidae; genus Phaethon; species Phaethon lepturus. The sequence continues at coordinate 29,180 of NW_010544232.1, read as the reverse complement.
TTAAGAACCCATTATAAAATCAGTGAGCTTCCCACAATTATTTCCCATCCTTTGCCACTGCCATGAATCACAGAGTACCACTTAAATACTCCCTTTAGATGTCACATATTGCTCCAAGATCAGCAATTATTTCTGTTCCTGTTTGCTTTATTATAAAGCTTCAGAGTGTTAGGTCTACTGGTAACGCTTTTCACTGCAGCTTAGCTGACCAAATACTGAACATTTTAAAACTATTTTACTGACAAACATCACTTCAATGGCACAGATAAGTCAAGTTCCTTGTTCTTCCTTTTTAGGCTCCTGTGGAAGCAGTTTCTTTACTACGAATACTGGCAACTTTGCTTTGTCTACTAATTAAAATACCAGAACACCTCATTTAGTTTCCTCTAAAGCACAAGCAAGTTTTAGTGCTCATAAAAGAGGCAGCAGTGCTGAAAAACCTAAGTAAACCGTGAAAAGACATCAGGCCAATTTCTTCACATACACCTTAAAACATTATAGGTAAGTTTCACTTCCCAAAAGCAACAAAAAAATCCACCTTTTCAGAGAGCTGCAAGGTGTCCTGTAGCTGGCAGCACTTCGCTTTCCCTCATTGCTAGACTGATCTTCAACCTGTAGTACTGCAAGCCTAAATCTTTAATCTTACAGGCTCTTTGCACACTCTGCCAGCATACACTACTGAGTGCAATTCTGCCACATTTTGAAGAGGTTCCTAACACACTGCAATGCAAAAAGACATTAATGTGAGTTCAGCACCTCCTGCCTCCCTCCTCTGTTTCATTTTCCACAATGACTCTGGCACACCCCTCCCCTGTTTATCAATATTCGCAGAGAAAGGCAAGCCATGGTTCCAGCTGCCTGCAACTTAATAAAAGTCATTAGGCAAAAGCATGTCTCTCCATTCCTGCAAACAGAATAATCCATCACAGAAACAGAACACTCAAGAAATCACTGCTGGAAAGGGGAGAAAATTAAGGAAGGGAAAAGAAAGAGGCCTGTAAAATACAACAGAGGACAAGTAAAACATTTTTTAATACGTGTTTTTAAAGTTTACAGGAAATTTGTGAAAATGTTCTTCATGTCTAATGCAGTCTTGACTTAGCAGTCAATTAGCAAAAGGCTGGTTTTCTGATTGGCTTAATATAAGTTTCACCATGAGCAAGAGGTGGGACTAGCTGACTTCCTGAGGTTCCTTCCAACATGAATTATTCCAACAAATCCATCATAAACATTAAAGGAGTCGTAAGATTTGCTGCTCGACATCTACAGACCTGGGAGTACATGCAACATTTCTACAGCAAATTCAAAATGTCTTTGCAGGAGGAAGGGAAGACTAGGCAGTTTTGGGGAAGCTCTAACAGGAGTCTGACCATGTTGACAGAAAGATACATGTAGCTTGGTAGATAAAGTTGTATCTATCTAGACATGACGCTCATGAACAAGAAAGGGGCTTGCAGAGTATTCATTACTCTAAAAATACTTTTTGCCTTCTACTTTTGTTCTGTACTTAAAACTGTTTAAAAAGGCATTATACACATGGTCACATATTTCTGAAGAAAAGAATCGAAGTATGAGAAATTAGCTCAACCCAGTGGTTATGAAGGAATAATACCAGAGGTACTATATCCCAGAGCTAAGACTCAGAGGATTTTGAAATTCCACCAAAGGCAAAGACATTGGATCGAACTTGTGAGCAAAGAAAGGGAACAGAGGTACATATGCCTGTCAAGCCATGAAAACCAGCTGTCAGGAAAGACAGTGGAAATGTGGGTCATGGTTAGTATATTCAAATACGATACAAAATTGTGGTATATAGTTTCTTTCTCCCTTTTTTAAGAGCAACATTTCCGTGTTTATATTCAGGAAGCCATAAAGGAACAACAGAATCAGCATCACTACTAACTTGTTTGTCTAACTAAAATGATAAGGATGATTTACCTATTGTAAAAAAAATTATTAATCTAAGGTCAATTCATAAGATCAATTTTTTAAGTATCTTAAAAGCCCGTTTCTTGCTCTTTGCTCCTCTCTGAAGGTGGATAATGAAACTCAGTCAAGTCAGATTAACTTTCATATTGCCACTGTGGCAATGTTTGGGTTTCAGGCAATGACAATTTTGTCGTCCTCTAAAATAAGCTTATCACCATCACAATTTTTTTTTTTTTTTTTACAGTTCTATGGGCTTTTGTACTTCTTCTTTTAAGGAAAACAGCTTCTTTTACAGCACTTACATACAGGCTCATTTTAAAGCTTACATATTCTCTTGGCTTACTTTAAGGATAGATGAAGTTGGCAGCTGTCCGCAACAGAGTTAGGGGCAATAAAAAAAATTCACAACTTCAAGTGTCAGTGTTCACTAAACAAAATTATCACCCACCAGAAAATGGTCAAACTGGCAGCAATGATGACACAAATGCTTTAATAGTCTGCTGAAGATGTTCCTGCCTACTCCAGGAAGTAAGCTAAAACCTTTTGGTGCACTCTCTCACTATGAGAAATTGTCAAGAGCTGCAAAGAATTGCTGTTAAGACTGTCTAGGAAAAATGACAGTGTAAGGCCTAGTGATTCTTACAGATGGGAAAAGCACAAATGCTGGCAATAGGACTCACCTTTTGGTACGTACACTTAGATACTGACACGGCTGATAGAAACCCTTGATATACAAACCCCAAGAACTTGAGAAGTTGTAGATGTATTTGGCGCAATTTTTCCCACCTGTGCACTGAAGTTTTACAGTCCTGAACTATGGGCAAAATCTTCAAAAACATCTCTAGAGTAATGGGTATCAACCCAGACTTTTTGAAAAAAGGTTAATCAAATTTTTAAATATGGAAAACTGAATTTTCAAGATAGGACTTAGAAGTATTTACACACATACTTTTGTACTGCATGAATATCGGATGCAAGTGGACTCAACGTTTCCTCTCTAAATGGGCTCCCACTGTCACCCATGCATCTTCCAGGAAAATTCAAAATGCTATAGTGTATTTAATACCACAAAACAGCTCCACTCTCAAGTGTGGCCCTGTAGATCAAGATGATGACAAACTTTGGCCCTCCTTAAACAGCTACCTTGACTTTTATTTTAGTACTGCCATTATTCCTTCTCTTCCCATTCACCCTACCACCACCATTACCAATCAAAAAACATTTCAGTTTAGTTATGAACAACTTTTATATATCTCTGATAGAAGCAAAAATTTTTGGTGTAGGAATCACCAAGCTGGTTACTTAGCTCTTTCCCAGTGTTAGTAATATACTCTGCACACTGTTAAGAGTTCATTTAGATGGCTTGGTGCAATTAGCAGAAAGAGAAGCTTTCATACTATGCCAGACCAATGAAAAGACATGGGTCTGGAGCGATCAGTCAGGACCAGCTAGTATTCTAATTCTGTATTTAAACAGTGTTCTGTACTTAAAAAGTGTTTAAAACAAAGTCAAAGACAAGAAAATGTGATAAATACAGTAACTTTTTTTCTTTCCAGAAGACAGCAATAAAAGCTTCCTTATCTAATTATAGGGAGCACACATGGTGACTCTCAGGTTGGAAAGTATCACACAACCTTTAACGCAAGGTCCTGTTTCCACTCATTTATACCTCTGCCGAAACACCCAGATCTGAGGGGTTTTCTATGCTGTCTGCCTCCCTGCATGCTGATTGTGTTCTGATTGTTACATCATGCTTTGCAATTTGAAGTCTAGCACAAGAAGATCACTTGTATAATTTCATTGCTACTGGCTGAGCTTTAAACATCTCCTGTCATGACTCACTGAGTAACAAGCATTTATATGACCACATCACATAACATGGTATCTAACCAATGAGGTCAATCAACATACCCATCTTTCAGGTATCTCAGGATGTTTTAAGGAAAGACATGGATTAGGGTCACAGTCACCCAAATGCCCAAAATTAAATGTTCCAGCCTGTAAAATAGAAAATTACATTTCTGATTGAAAAGTACCATAGAAGTTGATGATGAAGTGTCAAAACATTCTTCAGAACAGTGTTCCATTAAAGTTTCAAGCTGTCAAGTCAAGTCATATTGTAAGGTAAAATATCTGCTTACTATCTCCTCCAGGAAATGCGTCAACAATAGGTTTAACTAACAGCTGCATAGACAACCTTAATTCTGACATTTCTTAGTGCTTCATTTTTAATTTTATGGTCTTGCACATTTTCTGTGCGATGCATCTTTGAATAAATTAACAGTCCAATAGTTAACATCCAGTACCTCTACTACTACTAGATTCCTAAATGCCTATGTTTATTGATTCATTAATTTTCTTTTAGTAGCACCAAAGTGTTCCAAAAAAGATGAGAATTTCACCATGCTAAACTTGACATAAATACTCCAGGGCAAAGGGGACTGTCATTTTTACTCTCTATTTTGTATAAATTTCAGTACATATTAATAACAAAATCACAAAACAGAGAAAAATATCCAAGAAATTTCAGCACTGACTTCCCTCTTTCACTTAACTGATTTTTCCTCTCATATAGTTTGACATCAGTATCTTTTTTCAACAGCAGTTTCTACCAATAGAGCACAATTTTGGCTCAGACTGTCAGCCACAGTGCTGGCATCTCAGAGGTCCATAACATGGACCTACATTATCTCCCAAGCAGTGTGTGTCCTGTGTGGAAATCCAGAGAGAATTAAAGTTGCTACACAAAGCTGAGGAGCACACATTTTCTCCTGCAACATGGGGGTGCGTCACATAACATGAAATGCGAGGGAACAGAGATCCTAGAGCTGCATTTAGCCCCATGGCTCAATTGGTGCCCTCTCCTACAATGCCTAAAGGAAAGAACAATTACTATTAGGTGTATTGTCCCACCATCTGTACCTGCATTTCTGAAGGAATAAACTAAGAAAACTCTTGAGACAGTGCATGCTGGAACTACTGGAAGCATGAAGAAATTTAGCAAAAAACTTACAGTCTAGAGCAGTGGGTCTCATGTTCTGAAAGTGTAAAAATTTCTAAAGAACATACCAGTCAAACACACAAGCAGTCAGAAACCTTTTATACAACCTCTAGCATACCAGGAAACGTCAGTCTTTTCTCCCAGTTGAGAACATGGCCACATCACGTTGATCCCTGAATCAATAACTTCCAGGCAAAATTATCATAATTAACTGTAATTAGGTCAGAAAACGGAAGCAATTTCTCCAAAATCTCTATCCCAGTTTGGCAGAACACAACAGCCTTCCTGCCTGGAAGAGACTTGCCTACCGTGAGTTCACAGACCAGGAGCAAGGATGTCTTTCACAGAGTCCCCCGAAACCTGCCTCTGCTACTGCCTCAAGGTCCTGGCAGGACTGTCAATGGGGCAAACACAGTTCCACTGGTGACTGTTTCATCATCCTTGAGCTGGTCATGGTCTACCCAAAAAATGGATTTTTCTCCTGCCAATGGAAATGTCAGTAAAAGACCCTAGATAACAGCCAGGAATAAAACATACCCTCAGTTCATGGGAATCAGCTGTGTACTAGGCATCCAAAGGAAATTGCACTGATTGTACCTTTACTCCACACCATTAGGATTCATATAATTTATAATGCTTCCCAAGATGCCTGAAAAGGGGCTGTACAAGTAAAACCACACACACGAGAGCCAAAAAAGGAAACCCAATAAAAAACCCCTTTCTTAACCAAGGAAGGGTCAAGGCACAAAAATTCCAGAAAGACTCTTATGGACTTCATTACACACATGTATGACCCTCAGGAATGTTTATGTACGACAATGACTGGCAGTACAAAAAGTCCAAAGACTAGATAAAAATGCTGAGTGACACACACAAAACTTACAAAAGGAAGATATTCAATACAGCAAGCCCTTGTTTGCCACATTTTCTGGCTTGCATATGGTCAAGAGTTCACAAACAGTTCGATTGATTACAATGATCAAGAGTGAGGAAACAAACAAAAACCATAAATTTCTCTAAAAGGAAAGGAAATTAACTTCTTTTTTTAATGTCTACCGAAATCAGCAAAAACTTACAAAGCAAATTTCAAGACAATAATAGTATCCACAGAAATAGGTTCTTTCTGTGTCTGAAAAATAACAATTCAGTCTTATCAGATATACCACTCATTTCAGCAATGTCAAGTTCCCCAGATTTTTCTCTTCTGTTGGCGCAGGCTGCCTTCTTAGAAATTATCACATCATCTTTTAGCTAATAAGCCAGTACGAAACAACCACTGTATTGATGGAATTTTTGAGAGAGAAGCTGTATATTCTACATAGAGAAATTACTGCAAAATAGAAGAACTCATGGTGGTATTTATAACAAAGTTTCTAAACAAATTTGGTTTACCCACTAAGACTCATTCTCTCACAGATTTTATTCATTTATGTGCTCAAGCCTAGATTCTCACAAGCACCAAGATATATGTGCCCCAGTAGTCTGTACAAAGAGATCATAGCTGTTCAGTCCATACCACATTTCTGGGGTTCCTTTTCATTGACAAGCCAGCTTTCAGACATACTCTTACACCACTTAGGCATCATCAGCTATTATAAGGTGGTTCTCAGTCTCAAAAGTCTTGCCAAATTCAATTTCCAAAAATCTTAAGCCAGTTGCTACCCACTGTCTTGGTTTTTTCCTCACTTGGAATATATGTCTGTTTTCTTGTGACCTAACAGGAAGAGGAATGACATACATTGTACATCAAAGTTTTTTTCCACCCTCCTTGTGCTAGGATGGAGGGTCTTCTGCTGACAAGGCATTTGAGTGTTGGCTTTACCAAAACACAGGTCTTTTGGTCTTGAAAACCACATTCATCAATTTTACTGCTGGGAATGTTGTCCTGAGAATGGTGTTCTTCATTATCAGGCCATGTTTTTAACTGTTTTGTCTTGTTCGGCTGTTTCTTCTGGTGCTTACACACACACACACTTCCACTCATACTGTATTCATAAAATCTTAGTATTTCTTTTACAAATCTCCACTTCTATACCAGCAGTGATCAACTGTGTCTAAGGGTGCTGTTCTCTATCACCTTCTGAGCACGCACTGATACTTACCAGTCTTGACAGATGGATCTGAGGTTCTAACAATCCTGAAATCATCATAAAAGCAGTCTGGCCATGATTTTAAAATCATTTAATCTAAAATGTAAGAAGTCAGTAACCACTTCACTTTGTCCTCAGATTTCCACTGGGCATAAATACATGTGCAAACTGTTGCTTTTCCCCTGCAGCAGTCCTACGATAGTTTGTCCAAAAGGACAACACTTCAGTCAACCAAGCAGGATCATAAAATTTACTCAGTCTACATTTTGACAGCACCACGTATCAACTCTATGAGTTTATATTATCAATAGTTCAAAAATGCACAATTAACTAAATACATCCTTTCTTTTGTGTTTTACAAGAATCCTTTAGAAGTTCCCACTCAGGAACACAAGGAATATTTACACACTCAATGTCCAGGCCAGCTGTCACTGCAGCCAACCACCTTCCTTTAAGGTATGGTGCTTATTAACATGGGTCTAATACCCACTTGCAAGGGAACTTACAGTAATGAATTATCTCCCACTTCTAATACCAACTTGAAATGGAAATAGAGTCCATGAGATGAGGGCAGTACTTTAGTTGTGAACCTTTACCATTACCCTAGGGAACAGAACTTTGAACTTGTGGCTAATTACCGATTGGTATGCTGGTTCTGCATGTAAAAATCACTATTACTTCAGCATGCACAGTGACAGCTCCAATTAATAGAAAAACAATTCTTGGCAGAGAAAGCAAAACATGGCCGAACATGCTAATGCAGCAGTCTGTTTCTGAATTCACAAGTCTGAACTAAGTAAATATTTTTAAGCCTACATTAGATTAAAAGAAGAAAGAACCCAAAACCAGTAATTTACCACTGAGGATCTAAACTTCTTTTAAGATGAAGTGACTATATCTCCCCCCTACCTCCTATGTTTGTGTTTGCAAATTTAATAGAGAATGTGCAAAATAATCCTTGTTCTGTAAGTTAGTGTACCATCTCTCATGACAGAGGTGATACATAGAATGGCTCTAGCACACAGTGTATGAAGATAAAAGATATGCCAAAGAGTATTTTTTGCTTGGTCCAGGAGTTATTCCATTTCTGAAGCAAACTTATTCCTTCCTTAGCCCTTTAAAGTGTCGAACACAAAACAAAAAAACAGCTCCATGTTTTCCATTTGCATGCAGATAGAACTAAATACAATTTTTTATAACATGAACAGTGAAACTGT
>NW_010544232.1:0-20912 GCF_000687285.1 Phaethon lepturus | reverse complement strand
CGGAAGATCAGTTTGGAGAAAAAAAATAATCTCCATTAGAGGGGATCACCCACTGCTATTCCTAGAAAACACTCACACAGCTTGTGTAAAGAAGAATCCCAAACACTACCAAAAATCATGTGTGTGCTGGGAAGATGGACAAGGAAAAGACTTGCATAATAGACCACTCCATGAAAAGCTCAAGGAGGAACTTGTATGTTTTTTTAATCCTCTGTATCTTAAAGTTTGTAACAGTGCTAGGAAATAGTTAATGGCATCAACAGATCTGAAGCAAATTCCACAGAAATGTGTCCAAGTGCAGTTTTACCTACTACTAAATCTCTTGAGGGTAAAAGATGAGTACTGATCTTCTGAGATTGACGCTGATCGAGATCCGTGCTTCAGTAGTGAGTTTCAGGGAGAGCTGAAAGCTGATCACACACTCCACAGATGTCAGCTGGGGGTGGCTCTAGTCAGATGTATACCCAAAAACAGAACACTTAAGTCTGAGATGCTTTGGGATCTAGCCAGTCTTGTAGTCTTCCTTCTTTCTCCTCTCCCCTCATTTACCTCATGCTCCTATAAAAATCATTCCAGCAACCATATGGATTAAGTGACCAATTATCATAAAATCCCCCTGAAAACTGCATTTGAAATTTAAAAGGATCTTCTGTTATAACCAGAAAAAGACCTGTATTGCAGCTCAATGCTGTCAATGCAGGAAAATAACAGCAGACTCTGCAGTTATCAAGGGAGCAGATTGTCTGAGTTCAGTTACTGATTTTTACTTTCTTCAGAAAAATATCAGCCTATTGCTTGGGTTAGAGAAGAAATGGGTTAGCCTTACAGGGCAAAAGAATTTGTTTATCTCCAGAGATAGGACAGGTTAGTTTAAATCTCAATAAAGGGATTTTAAGAACTCTTATTGAAACATCACCTGTGGTCTTCCTTCAATTATAAATCATCTTGTGGGAAGATAATGTTCTTTTACTGGCAATACTAAATCTTGGGCCAGTCAAAAAGCAAAAAGGAATTTTAGAAGGGCAGGGGAAGAAGAATTCCAAGTAGCATATAGTTTTTAACCTTGCTAGAGAAGTTCATTTGAAACTTTTAACTGGCTCTCACTCTTTGAACATGTGTTGGATATAGCTATAATTTGTTTTGTTGAGAAATGTGAAGTTTTTTCTTATTCTAACTGATCTGCTGTATTCAGAGAGCTACTAATAAAATGTGCTACTATATGCTTAAGCTTCTTTGAAAAACTACAATTGTGCCATTCAAGATTTGCTACTACTAACCTCAGTATAGATACAGCTATCCAGTCTTTCGAGATCCCACAATTTTTGTTTTGATTCATGCTCTTTAAATATTTTCTCAAGGTCAGCTGGCCACTTGTGCACTATATTTTCTGAATGGTCTGTGTTTTTAGTCCATACCAATCAACTGGCTTCCAACAGAAATACCTGTGGAAGAAACCAGGAAACACAATTGACAATACAAGATAAAACAATCAGTGCGTCAAACCATGAAATGTGGTACCTTCTTTATGACACAAAAATTTTTATTATAAAGATTTAATATCTCAGCATTAGATATAACTTAACCATTATTTATGGACTCTTAATTCCTAGAGCCAGGAATAGCTGCTGGAATTCTACAGCCTGATTCCATCAGGCGAGATGATCAGATTAATTCATCTGACATTAGCAAGCATCTCATTATGAAAAAAAGAAAAACTAAAAGACCAAGAAATGAAGAGCAAAATTTTTGCACCCTACTCTCTTGAAAAACAAAACAAAAAAATACCAAGCACATACCCGATTATACCTCAACAGGATATCCATCTGGAACGTCTTACCTTCCAGATGCCTTCCCCTACAATTTCATTGTTCTGCTAATCTCTGTGACTACCCCTAGGGGGAAAACAGAACACTGCACAATTTACTGTCAGGCTAATATTTTGAAGGATGGACAATACAAAAGGAAATATACTGTAGACCACAGTCAATTTCAGTATTACAGATGTAAAAATCAGAAAAACAGAAGTAGATCAATTTGAGTAACACTGAATGCAAAAAATCTATCAAAATAAATTAATAAAAACAAAAAGCATCTTACATGGACACAATAGTAAAGATGTGCATTTGCAAAAAATAAAAACCACAAATCAACGAGGAAGCCTACCAACCTCTTCCCCTCAAACAATCAAAGTTTAATCATGTTAATGTGATCAAACCTTCAGAGAACTATTTCTTTCTTTTCTTTTTAATCTAGAAGCATGAAGTCAATTAAAGCAAACTACTACTACAGCATTTTAAAGACATCCACAAAATGTTCTCCCCGGGCTTCAGTAGGATGGCAAGGTTTCTTCTTACCAGGGGTCACCTGTACACTAAAGAACCTTGCAAGCCTTTCAGTGACACAAGGGAAAGTCCTTTTATTAAGTTACAATGGGTTTGGACAGATTTCTAAATCAAGTCCTTTAAAAGTCAGATGTCCTAGCCAGTCACATTAAATGCTTGGGCTTTGAGTATCTCAGCTATCTATTTGGACCCATTTTTGTTCCACTGGAGCTGTGTGGCTAGAAACTCTACCGCCTGTTGCGATTGAAGCAGACTGAATGGGGGGTTCTGGTGCAGAAAGAACCTTCCCAAGAAACTAACACAGTTCTCACAATAAACAGGTCTACCAGGTACCTGACAAAGGAAGAGTTTTATTGCTATCAACATGTTTTGTTTGGTTGGTTTTAAGTATGATTGAATTTACGTAGCACCTCTTTCCAATCTCAGGGTGCAATATAACAGTACAAACAAGCAAAAAGTTGATTTTAAATATGAATAGAGTAATAACATACTTCTGATATGTTAAATGCAAAAGGACACTCATCAAGGAATAAGAAAAAGCATTTGTTTTACACAGCTGCCATTTTCTTACTGTTGTACTATTTTCCATGCTCAAAAAACCCTTCTGAAGCCAGCTGCATATAACTTGCAAAACATACTTACACCCTGTATAAAAGTTTCTACATCCTCAGCACCCTCACCCCACTTCAGCTTTACAAACTTTTTGCTTGTGAGTTGCTGAAAATACAAAAATTTGGACAGATATAGGCAAACAAAGTAGATACAGAAGAAACCAGTAAGAATTCATACTGGTTTACCCTATTGGGCCACGAATACATTTCACATCAACACATGCATGAACTAAGCACCCAATGAACAACTTAGTCTTGGATACTATTCCAGAATTCCACAGTACTGCTTGGTTCCCCATTTTGCCAGTTCCTTACCACATACAAACAGCTATTAGTTCCAATTCAAATGAGTACAATCCTCCAATTGCATGATGTTAGCAAAATCATTTAAGGCTTCATCTATGCTATAAATTGTGGCATTACTTATGCAAGATTTGGGTTTCTATTTCATTCTTTAGTCATAAATGTTACCTAAAAAACTCCTTACACCAGCAGAGTAAGTAACAAGTAAAATCATTGCAGCAGGTTCACATAACAAAATAAAATGTAGGGGTTCAAACCCCTTTTATCCTCCCATGTTGGAAGCACCACATACAGATGTGTTCCAAGAAGTGAAGCAATACATGTATCATGTATACTTGGAAAACTACTCCAAGTTACTATGGATTTCTATACACCATCAATCTTTTCTCCATTCAGTCATAATTCCTATGTGCAAATAGAAAGACTGAAATTTAAAAAATAAAGCCATTGGAGTTGTCACAACATGATGATAACCTTGAAAGTATCTTAACTGAAAAACTGCCTCCTTTATACAGCATTCAGATAACTCAAAAGACAGAATATATATTCATGAAATGTTACAAAAAGAAAAGCATCTTCTAACCTTCTATGAAGGATATAGGCCAAAATCCCCTGCACTATTTTTTTAGTTGTAAGTAACCGTTATAAATTTAGGGATGCTGTATTTCAGTAGAGCTAGAGAAGACAGGTTCGTTAGCTGTGCTAACATTCACTACAGAAATATTTTTATTTGCTATAGCATCACCCTCTATTGCACAAGTAGCTATGAAGTAAGAAAGAAGTACTTGCATTTCTCACCACTGTTATTTCACCTCACAGGTTTTCCGAAGACCTCTGTTCATAAAATGTTTGTCAAAATGCACTCACACACAGCACCAGGCAAACAGGAGATGAGAGAGAGATGCTTCTGCATGCTAGTGGGTGGGATGGGAAAGAAGCTGGGGAAACAGCTTTGCATCAAATCCATTATAGCTATTTTCCTTTTAACCATCTAACGGCAACTCAAAAATTCACCCAAAACACATTAAATCCTCTGAACTTAGGAAATGATGCATTATTGAAGTCACAGCTGGGAAGCCAACTCAGTTTAGAGGACATAAAAGACTAGCCCTAGAACAACTTTTTTCATTACAAGGTTATGGATGAAAAACAAAGGTAACATTTTAATGTAGTGAGAAGATGCACAGTCACAGAAGCAAGGTAAAAGCACTATTTGTATTTCTTTCCAGAAGAAATTCCTTTCCATAAAAATTGCTCTCAGATAGATTTTCCATGTCAAAAACAGCAAAACAGACCAGCAATGGCTTAATCTCTTAGTTCCCTGCCCCAGAATGTTACCTTTCTTCCACATATGCTCTCTTCAGCTACTCAAGTGCACAGCTCTTGGAATAAGCTACCTGTCTAAGATCTGAAACTCACTTCCACCCTTTATAGATTCTATCACTGCAACATCTACTACTGTAAAACTGAGGTTGCAATGAAGTTTTCAAGTTAAAGAAATAAATGCTATTTTTCCAATTTTTTCCTCTGCTTTAGACTGTTTATCTTAATATAGGCCTTTACTTGCAATATTTGTTGAAAGTATACAAGGTTGTAAATTCTACCCACCTATAGTCACATATGCCAACTACACATATATACACTGCAGGTACAGTACATACGTATCTTACTAGTGTTCCAATATATCAAAGCACAAAATGGAAGACATTTCTCTGTAGTATCACCATGGGACAAAACTAAGAGAGCAGAAAGTCCTTATCTAGCTCCATCTAAGCTATTGAAGGTAAAATCAGACGTGAAATGCATACAGCAAGAATGACTAAACCCATAAATGGTCCAAAACTACTTGTTTTATTACATGAATACAAGAGACTACAATCATACTAAACAGGCTATTATCAAATGTCTTCAGTGACAAAGCTTTCTGTGGAAGAGGACAAATAAAAACAAGCGCATAAATCACAAAGACATGTGGCTTAAGGTCATTATCCCAGAGGACTGTGGAATGGTTTTTGCATGCTTCCTCTTTGCTTTTAGTACCTCCATCTTTGTTTTAATATTGTAGCTATTATTACTAGTGCTATCTGAAGACTAGAGTCCCCTGTAGTTATGAATGGCAAATGGAAAAACCCTCTCACTTGTTCAGAGACAATCTAGGGTTTGCTTTAAAGGTACATTCAGTAACCGAAGGATAAGAGTGTGTTTTTAATGCATCCTGCCAGTCTTGTCCAACTGTGTAATGCTTTAATTATTGAGCACTATACTGGGCGTTATGGACTCTGGTTGCCAGGCACTACCAAGCTCTCATGGTTTTGCTGTGCTATCCATGGTGCAAATACTTAATGAAGAAACTATGCCTATCCCAAGCTACTCACATAATCCAAAGGTACAATAAAGGAAAACAAGTGGCTAAAACTGGGAAATATAGCTGAAACATAGAGGAAAGAGGACAAGTACAGCAATCAGCAGTCACCACACATTTGGGGATGCAACAAGGGAGTAATCACTCTCAAATAACACCATCGGTTTCACTGACAATATTCAGAACATTCATTACAGACTACAGTGTGTAAACATCTCACAGACTAACTCAAAATGAAGACTAGAGTTAAGGAAAATTGCTCAACTTATACATAGCACAAATTAGGACTGTATATAGTATAAATTAGGATTTTAACCGGAACTCCAGATAAAATGAGAAATTGATGCTCTGTGCAACCCTAAGCAGACAATTAAAAGATTTCACCAAGTAGTCCGCAAATCTTCTACAGATCATCATGCCACCTCACCTCTGTTGAAATTACAGACATCACAACAGACACACACACACTTCTCAATTTCTAAGAACACTTTTCAGAATACACTTTAATGCATAAATAAAAAAAAATAATCCCCAAACACCTATATTACCATCAACTTTTTTTTGGAAGTCAGCAACTGCAAACTTTTGGTCTCAAGGCAAGCCCTCCTTCCCAGATACACATACACACATTTGATCCAAAGTGTGGATCAAAACTTGACTAGTAAAAAAATGCAGCTCCAAAGTAAAAGGTGGGATCCAAAAACTAGAAGCAAAAGGAGAAGTGAGAGCGCCAGTGAGGAGCTGGGAGAGAAACAAGAACATGCTGTTCTAATCTACTAATATGAGAACTTGAAAACTGTTTTATAAACAAGAATGCTCTTCTTCCTGACTATTCTCTTAGTGATGAGGAAGAAAGAAATTGCTTTAAAATCTTCAGTCCTAAATTTCTGCTTCAAAATTATAGTACTTTTCAGCAAGGCAGTTGCTGACTCAAGTAAAATGCTTAGCAAAGCTGAGCAGTAATTAAGAGATTTCATTTACAACATAATTTCAGAGTGGTACAGGGGGAAATGTGCTTCTTATGACATGAATTTCCCATAATACTGAAAAGACACATGGAGATATAATATCATTTAAGTTTTTCATTTGTCCTGTGAAGTAAGTCATCACTTCTTATGGTAAGTAAATATGCACTTGAATAAAGACAACTATTGAAGGCAAAACTTAAGAGGTAATGAATACCAGTCAGAGCCAAAGAAAACAGTTCTTGAGCCTTTTTAGGATCATGTATTCAAGTCCTGTTCCAAAATTCAAGTCAACAGGCGTCATGCCATTACATTCCTATGGAGAATGGAGCAAGCCTCAATGGCTCTGCAATATGCCAAACACAATTTCCTAAGCTGTATTTACAGAAATTAGACCTGTATGAGTTTACACTTTATTTCAAACCAGTGATTTCAGTTTGTGAACCCCTGAATGTTTTACAGATGCACATGCAGATGGAAAAAAGACATATATGAGTCTGCATTTCCTGTTCAATCAAGAACTAAGAATCCCAGAAACTGTATAGATCACCATTTATTCTAAATAATTTCATAGGAGTTAATGACCTTGAAGATGAGAATTTTGGCTATGTAACATTCCATACTTATCTTCACCTCAAATGAAGTTTTTCCTAATAGATCCAGAGCATCCACAAATTTTTCTTTTATTAAACATGGGACAGTTAGACGACATGTCAGTATTTTAATTAAGTTCTTGCAGAACTTCTTCCTCCCATCTGTAGTTTAACAATGGCAAGAAATTTTGCACTAACTGTGCCAAGCCTGAGTAGAGAATCTCTCCTTTATTTGAATATTTAGCATTTTTAAATAAATAAATATCTAAAAATACAAAACTTCAGTCTACCTGACTACACACATGCAGGGAGAGGAACAAAAAAAACCCTACAAGTATGACAGCACCTTGGACATTCAGTGATGCTTAGAGAGATGAATTAAATGCACTGAGCACATCCCAATCTCCATTCTAGATATAACAAGTAATCTCAGATACGCTTCTATGCCAGCCCTTATCAAAACAGCTTGTAAAATACAGATCCTCGTCTGCATCAAAAAGCTACTCCTGAGCCACAGAATTACAGCAAAACCTTGCATATCTACATTTGTGTTCTGCCTGCAAAACAAATAAGCCCAAAATTCTTAAAATCACAACATCCCCTCCAGTTTTCACACCAAGTATAAGCCATGACAAGAACATCTTGAATGAAAATTAGTTCTAAATGAAAGCAAGAATACTTAGCATGTTTCTGGTGCATTTCATCTTTCAAAAACACTTTGCAAATATTAATGTGCCAAGATATAAGAGAACCATTGTTTCAGGGAAAGGAAACAAGAAAAGAGGATGCAGAATTTGGTAGCAAAATGGACAGATGGTTGGCTGATACTTCAGTTTTGCATACTGTGGTTTCATTCCCATCTTAGTGACACATTAAAACAGGTTCTGCAGTACTAGAACAGCAAAGGAATACTACATTACTGTATACTGAGAGATCCTGGTAGACCTGCGTTACTTTCAACACCAATACTTTTCCAACTGAAATTTCTGTTACTTTTCTTAAATTGAGACTGCAAAAATTCTTTATTCTAGAACACCACAAAAAAAAAGCTTTTATATCCTTATTGACAAGACAGTGTTTTTCTTTTGCAGTTCCCATTACTGAATTTCCAAAGGCACATACGCCAGCACAGTCAAGATGCTAGGTACAAAGCGGTAATTTGTTTAAGTTTGCCCCTTACATGCCCTGCTGAATTCCATTTTCTTTTTTTAGGGTGCTTTGTGGCTCTTTAGCCACAGCTAACAGGAAAGACTTATGCAAAAAGATTCATCATGAAGCATTATCTGCTACATTCATGTTCATTTGGAGCGTCTAATACTCCTAATGTAGAACAATGCTGGGATCTCTACCGAGAACTCCGTGCCATCCAGAAGCATCACTGTATGCTTGCCAGTACAGCAAACACTAGTAGCTGACGGACAGAGAGGTAATCTCAAAGAGCAGAACTCTGACAGATCCTCATCTGTATTGGTTAGTACTTCACTCACTCCTCTATTAGCAGCACTGATTTCAGTGAGACAGCTCCTAGGAAAAGTAAAGCAAGAATGGTAGTTTTTCACGTCAATATTTAATGTTCAGCCTATTAAGGGCCCAGCTTGAAGCCCTGTGAACCTGGCAGAAACATTCCCACTGGGGTTTTGAGCAGGGCTTTGAAAAATTAGAGGCTTGAATTTGATGGAGAAGCTAGCTAAGAGCAAGGATTACAGGTTTCATGCCCCCGCATTGTTCAGCCTAGTTTAGCAGGCTTGGTTACTAATGGGAATTTACACTGGGTTACCACAGTCAACTCAGACAAGAGTATCGGTCAGCAAAAAAAGCATAGACGTTGGCTGCCAGGTCAACATTTGACAGGAATATCTAACTGAAATCATCAGAGGGTATCATCTAACAATCTCCTTTGCTAAAAGCAGAGAGGATTAAAAAACGGACCTGAGATAACCTAAACAATTAGAGTGATTTCTCACTACAAAGATTGAAGTCAGCATTACAAACAGTTCCTGAAAATGTTTCTCACTCTTAATAACATTATCTCTGGCCTGCTAGAATACCAGTGCTCAATCCGTTTAAACTTCACCAGAAATTCCATTTTGCTCTGATTAATCAAATATACTAAGTCCTAAAAATGATAGAATCATTAAGGTTGGAAAAGACCTTTAAGATCACCAGGTCCAATCATTAACCCAACACCACCATGCCCCCTAAACCATGTCCCATAGTGCCACGTCCACACGTTTTTTGAACAATTCCAGAGATGGTGACTCCCCCCCCTCCCTGGCCAGCCTGTTCCAATGCTTGATCATTCTCTCAGTAAATAAATTTTTTCTAATATCCAGTCTAAACCTCCCCTGGCGCAACTTGAGGCCATTTCCTCTCGTTCTATCACTAGTTACTTGGGAGAAGAGACCAACATCCAACTCGCCACAACCCCCTTTCAGGTAGCTGTAGAGGGCGACAAGGTCTCCCCTCAGCCTCCTCCTCTTCTCCAGACTGAACAACCCCAGTTCGCTCAGCCACCCCTCATAAGACTTGTTCTCCAGACCCCTCACCAGCTTCATTGCCCTTCTTTGGACATGCTCCAGCCACTCAACATCCTTCCTGTAGTGAGGGGCCCAAAACTGAACACAGTATTCAAGGTGCAGCTTCATCACCGCCGAGTACAGGGGCGCGATTGCTTCCCTACTCCTGCTGGCCACACTAGTTCTGATACAGTCCAGGATGCTGTTGGCCGCCTTAGCCACCCAGGCACACTGCTGGCTTATGTTCAGATGGCTGTCAGCCTGCAGCCCCAGGTACTTTTCTACTGGGCAGCTTTCCAGCCACTCCTCCCCAAGCCTGTAGCATTGCATGAGCTTGTGACCGAAGTGCAGGATCCAGCACTTGGTCTTGTTAAACCTCATACAGTTGACCTCAGCCCATCAATCCAGCCTGTCCAGATCTCTCTGCAGCGTCTTCCTAGCCTCCAGCAGATCAACACTCCCACCCAACTTGGTGTCATCTGCAAACTTACTGAGGGAGCACTCGAACCCCTCATCCAGGTCATTGATAAAGATATGAAACAAGACTGGCCCCAAAACTAAGCCCTGGGGAACACCGCTTGTGATCGGCTGTGAACTGGATTTAATTCCATTCATCACAACTCTCTGGGCTCAGCCGCCTAGTCAGTTTTTTACCCAGTGAAGAGTAATTGCTGTACCTGACTCAAAACAGACCAAACAGAACGTGTTCTTGGTGACCAAAAAAGTTGTACCACAAAGTCAGATATGCATGGTGAATACAGGTAAAGAAAAAGACACAAAAACACAAGGGAACTTGGATTTCTTGATATCTGTGATGAATGACTCAGTTCCTGCCATGTTAGATGCATTTGACCTTCAAAAATTACTATCACATGGCAGGTGCAGTGGGGATCTGTCTCCATCCCACTAAAGCTTTCTGTTTAGTTAGTCAAAAAAATTGGTGTTATATGCTATTATAAGATTTTATTTTAGCACTTTCAAGTCAAACATAAAAATGTACTTAAAATACCACATCAATTAAAAAACAATGTAACCTGACAGAGAAAACCAGTTGTGTCCCACAACTACAGTGAATTTTTTTCAGAACTTTCCCATGTTGCTGCTTCCAGTGGATCACAACACAGGAATACAGATTTTATTTCTTCCAAAGACATTTAACAAACAAAACCATCAATAAATAAGCCAGTATTAATGAAATGACAAATTATCGAGTTTAAAAGTACAATCTAAAAACAAAATTTTAAAAAAGGAAAGTACAAACCATCAGTATTCAAACACTTCAGCACACTCTTACTTGTGTATTTTGTAAGCTCTTTTGGGCAGGAATGGTTTCTCGCTTTGGGAATTTCTGACACCCCAGATATGTTGGTTGATGGTGTGAAGAGTGACTGTTGATTGACGTAACTTGGCTAGCAGAAGCTGCCAGAGTAGTCACAGTTATATTGGCAAAAACAGTGCTTTTATCTGAATGGCTTCCATAATTTGAGGCATTTTTTTTGCATGAATAAACACAAAGAGAATAAATGCAAGGTATTAGAGATCTGTGTGCAGTTTCATGGCTATGATCTTGTTGGGATGACAGAGACGTAGTGGGATGGCTTACACAACTAGACTGCTGCAATGGAGGAATAGGCTCTTTAGGAAGAATATGTTGGAAAGACAAGGAGGTGAAGTCACCCTTTATGCCAGAGAGCAGCTGGAACGCTGCATGGAGCTTTGCCTGGGTATGGATGATGAGCTAACTGAGAGCTTATGGGTAAGGATTAAAGAGCAGACCAGTATCGATGACTTTGTAGTGGCCACCTGCTATAGGTCATCTGACCAGGAAGAACAGGTGGATGGGGCCTTCTACAAACAGGTAGAAGCAACCTCGCAGTCACAGGACCTGGTCCTCATGTGGGACTTAAACCACTCTGATATCTGCAGGAAGGACAACATAGACAGGGATATGCAATCCAGGGCGTTCCTGAAGAGCACTGATGGCAAACTCCCGACCCAAGTGATAGAGGAGCTAACAATGAGAGGTGCTGTGCTGGACCTTACACTTACAAAAGAGGAAGGGCTCCTTGGGGATGTGAAGGTCAAAGGCAGCCTTAAGTGCAGTGACCATGGTGGCATTCAGGATCCTGAGAGGAGGGAGCAGGGCAAAAAGCAAGATCATAGCCCTGGAAACAGGAGAGCAGACTTTGGTCTCTTCAGGTCTCTGCTTGAAAGAGTCCCATTGGATAGGACCCTGGAGGGAAGAGGGGTCCAAGAAAGCTAGTTGATACTCAGGGATCACCTACTCCAGGCTTAAGAACCATTCAACCCAACAAGCAGGATGTCAGACAAATATGCCAGGAGGCCTACATGGATGAACAAGGAGATCTTGGCAAAACTCAAACACAAAAAGAAAGTATACAAAAGGTGGAAGCAGGGACAAGTAATCTGGGAGGAATACAGAGACGCTGCCTGAGCATGCAGAAACGCAGTCAGGAAAGCCAGAGCCCACCTGGAGCTGAAACTGGTGAGGGGTGTAAAAAATAAGTATATGAAGGGAGGGTGTAAAGAAGATGGAGTCAGATCCTTCTCAGTGATGTTCAGTGACAGGAAAAGAGGTGATGGGCACAAATTGAAACACAGGACATTCCTTCTGAATGTCAGGAAACATTTTTTTACTGTAAGGGCGACTAAGCAACAGAACAGGTTGCCCAGAGAGGTTGTGGAGTCTCCCTCTTTGGAGATATTCAAAAGCCATTTGGACATAGTCTTGCAGAACCTGCTTTAGGTGGCCCTGCTTGAGTAAGTGGGGTGGACCAGATGACCTCCAGAAGTCCCTTTCAACTGCAACCATTCCGTGATTCTCCAAAAGCACTGCTGTATCAGAAAACTTCCAGCCACACACAACTATTATTTGTGGCTGTGTATATATTATCTGTTTATATTGCTGTTTTATACCAGCCTTCTTAAGCCATAAGTACCCTTAAGGTACACACAGAGCCTGTGTATTTGTGCTTCACCCACTATGAAGGGAGCCCTCTCTCAATCAAGGCTTCTAGGCATTTTAGTAACATTAATAAAAAACTTTTCTATGCTGCATTCCCAATTCTATTATTTCAGCCAGAAAAGTCAAGAAGTTTTCCCAAATCATATTACCTTCATACATAGCAACTTAAAATATGAAAGCGTTGGAGAAAAGGAAAAGAAAGAAGAAAAAGAGAGAAGAAAAAATAGGCCCAATTTTGATTTTTTTAATACTTTCTCAACACACCAATGTCCAATGCAGTACAAACAAAACTGAAGAACAAAACCCAAACAGAAAATAAAAATATGCTGCAAAGTTAATTATTTCAGAGAATTGTTGATACTAACTGCAGGTCCAGAAATCCTTATTACCGATGTAGAATATGATATTTTTTAGTCTGAGAGCAGAAAGGGAAGTCACCTATGGAAAACTTGAAGAGCTTTCGGACAAAAAAGACGGATTTCTGAAATTTTTGTTCTGTATAACACTACACCACCTTCACACACCTGTTGAACATGGATTTACCTCAGTGCTGTTTCTCTCTCTCCAAGCCCTTTACCCTGAACAAATGTGCCCAGCAGCACGGTGGGATACATGCCATACAAACATGGCAGTAGCCTCCTATTCAGACAGATCCTGTGCCTGCCTCTGCCTGATCCTGAACAAAACCGGTATAAAATTAAGTCATCAATGAAAGTGCAACATTTTTAACCCAGTTAGCATGTGTCAATAATTCAGTGGAGGCTGGTGTCCTCAATGTTCATTTATGGTGACTTCTCCTAAATGGCAGTGGCCTGTGCCAGTTTCCCCCTCCAGGTTCTTAGCACCACCAGGCCATAGATAAAACTCCATATATTTAAAGAACATTAACATACAACCTTTAAAGACCAAGATATATTTGTCTACTATTTCAAGCATTCTCCTATTTCCTTCTCCTTTAAATGTTGTACTACTTTCTATTTTTGAGAAGTTAAACACTTTCTTCCTTTGGTCACAGCACTGCCTCTAAATCAACAAAGAGTATATGTAAATTCTACTATGATGAGTTTATTTTGTCATTTACCCAATTGTCATTTAACTTGTTTAAGATGCACATATTTCTGTATATTTACATAAAAATAATTGTTATATGCTAAGTATCATCAGGGACTTGTTTTTATCATCTAAGGCACAACTATATTAAGCAACAGTTCTTTCTAAAGACAGCAGTGTTTCCACATGCTTAAAGCACAGGACACTGACTCTTTCAGGAAATCAGACATCTGCTTTTTGTTTTTTGACTAACCACCTGGGCAACTTTGCCCAAATCACTTCAGCTGCAGTGCATCAGTTTATCTTTCTACATTATTGTTTTCCACACTCTAACCTACTCTGAAAAGCATTCAAAAACCTAAGGATTTATTTCCACAACATGCCTAAGACTAGAAAGTTGACAGTTATTCTGCATATGAAAAATGTAATCAATTTCAGTTCCTTACATACTAGTGGCAAAATACTACTATTTTTGTTCATCCTGATGAAGAAAAAATGTTAAGAACATCTTTTTTTCTCAGCCCATTCACCAACTGTGCATAGTTATTCACATTGCGATTGTAAAAGCAGCAAAGATCTAAATTTACTGAACGGTATTTCAGATGTTTTCAATATATGATGCAGCTTGATATACCTCAGGTGCCAGGTATGAGCACTGGTGTGAGAGCCATGGAAACCAGCAGTATGAAGAAGTTGAGATTTTACATTCAGCTGTGCCAGCAGGGCATGCAAAAGCATGGGGCAAGGCTCTGGGTACCAGCAGCAGAGATGTAAACTCCAAATTTGATAACCACTTTGCAGGGCAGTACTATGTATGGCTCTCCACTGCCCAAACCAGCTGGAAACTGATCCGATTTTGGCCATATAGGAATCGTTCCCAAAGGAATACCTTTATATGGGAGAGAGGTGTTCCAATGATGAAAGAGCTGCACCACTAATCTATACAATGTGAGTCTGAATTACCTCAGAAGTTTAGTAGAAGCCGCTGTTTTGATCTAGCAGCCTTTAAGCTGAACCAGCAATGAGAACAAGAGAAAGTGGAGGCAGACTGCAACGTTTAGAAGGAAACGCAGTAACTTAAGCCACCACTAGTATGCTCTCCTCTTCACACCTCAGGTCTGATGGCAATTATGGAAGGATATGAATTTGTTCTCATACACATCACTTCTCCATGAAAGTCATCTAAACTGCTAGATGATTGCTGGACAATGAGTTTAAGACAGATGCACCTGAAAATGTTCTCAGCTTGCACATTTTACTGTTACTCTCTGAGGTAACAGTACAGACCAAATTATTGGTCTGGTTGCATTCTGGATAATAGTCTGAAAAACTTGACATAAAACCAACAACATCAAGTACAAAACACTCCCTTTCCTGTCCATCACCCAGTGGTTTGTTTTAGCCACTATCAGGTACTATCTTCCAGTGGCCTCAGTACCAGTACTGATTTTTTTTTTCCTCCTTTTTCTCCATTTGTAGTATCCTGAATTTTGTCAGCATAAATCTCAATGAAGGAAGACATCCCAAACTAAAAGCTTCTACCATTTCTTTAAACTGATCAATTTCTTGATTTGTGGAAGTTAATGTCAAAATGCGACTCTCCTAGTACAAACAAAAAAAAAATTGTTTACGACATCATCACCTACTAATTTCAACTACTTGGAAGAGTCACTGAAGAGGAACAGATTTCTCATAAATGTAGTTGATATTAAAGAGCTCTAGAAGACCAAGATGAAGGACACAAGTTATAAAGTATTCCAATAATAACAAAAGAGAATGTCCATCTTTCCAGGGACCTCATTCTTCAATGCTTCAATTCTATACTTTGATAAAACAGCATCTAGCTGTATGGTATGTTCAACATTGAAGAATCCAAAAATACAGACAATTGTACCCTTTTAAAGCAGTAGGACCCATCTTTATCTTATTTAAGAATTCTCAAGAACACCAGCATGTTCTTAGAAGACTTGTCTTACATGAATGATGTTTAAATCTGAGTCACACTCTAGAACCAGTCTTAGGATTGAAAAAGGATGAGACTACAGAAATTAACTGCTGCTTGCAGAGCCTCAGAGTTAATGTCAGTTCATTTTCTACAAAAAACAGGAAGCCTAGGACTCCCTTCTGTTAGAAAACAAATGAAAGCTTAATGTTCTTAAGAACAACATGATTTAAAGAAGATATATTTGGGGATTTAAGAATGCTAGAACGATTGGTTTTCATTTCTTGTTTCTATCCAGTGGCATACACCTCTCTAGTATTTTTATCCTGAAAAAGATCGAATTAAGCAGATTCATACATCGAAGTCCAGTAATTTCTGAACATAAAATTCCATTTGCAGTATTGATTAGCAGCAGCATTACTGAAGACAGAAGGGAAGAAAATCACCAAGAGAATTTAGTACTGAGGTGACCGAGGTTCAGGGGCACAGCAGGGTTGTCAGAGAGAGGAGGAAAGTGAAACTGAGCCAGAAGGAGCTGGGTTGAGTATCAGACAGAAATTTCATCTCATCTGAGCAGTCCACAAGTCTTCTTGCTCCCCCCATTTCACCACTCAGTAACACTTTTTATCTTTTTATTCCAGGATGAGAAGCATTCTGTTCTCCAAATAGACAAATTCAATCCCAAGTCCCTAAACAAGTGAAAAAGGCCATCTGGAAATTGTAAGAAAACAGAGAGTCTCATCTTAAAGAAAAAAAATAATTATTAAATCAAATTCCACAATTTCTTCCCTTCACTTCTCTGTCTTTTCTCTCCTCTTCTTCCCTCCCCAATCAAAACCCTTCATTCTTCTTCTCTGTCTGTAAATGAAGATTGCTCAATAACGTAGTTTTCTCCTAGTCCTAAGTCTTAGCTGTCAAATGCTTACCAGGAGATAAAATCCAAAAGTTTATGATAAACTGAAATGATGGCATTTTGCATGTAAATATTAGGTTCTGGGATAAACTTTAGAGGAACTATTGAAAGTTGCAACTGAAAGCAATAACTCGACTCCCCTGGAAGTTTTAAGCAGCAGAAAATTTCTGGTGAAGGAGCAGGGGGGTACTTAAAAAGATATTTTTTTTCTGAACGTAAGTTCTCTTGTAAAAGTGTATCAGTGCCAGAATGTGAAAGCAGGTTTAAATTGATACGGGTCTTGTCCTTCTGATTTAAGCAAGCTACGGTTCTGGTGACAGCACTGCTACTTGCAGTTTTGCCAAAGAGCAGCAGATAAAAAATTTTTACAAATTCTACTATTTTCACAGATACCTGGAAAAACGGTAAAGCAAGCCACTGTTAATTGATGCAACCCTTGACTAGCTGCCCCTCAGGCATCATGCATAGCGTCTGGGTCAACACGTCCAGCTATTTCCTGAAGACAGAAAATTGGTATAGACATGGAGTAACAGAAATGATTCATCAATAATAAAAAATGCATGGGAGAAGAGTAGAGTGGTGATGGTATCCATCTTCTCATAACACTGGTCAAGAGATTGGAGGGAGACATAAGGACAGGGAACTCTAACTTTAAAAAGTCATCTATTTCTTTTTATTATGTTCAAGCATACCTATCTTACGCGGAGGTTAGTGAGGAAGGCTGCATTTTGCTTGCACCAGCTGAGATTTCCAGCTTCCTCCATCACCAGGCTTATCTGATTAGATCTGGCTTTTTGCTATAGCATTGGATAGACATTGCTAGGGTTCTTCTTGCCAATTTTAAGTGTAGCTTCTACATAATTAACTCCATTGTTGTGGAAATAGTAGCTATATCCCAGAAAGAACAGTGATGTGGATACTACTGTAAGCATTGTTAGATCAGACCTGGTCTGACCTGCAAATTAAAAAAGGTAATTTTACACAGTTTGCTTCTAATTCTGACTCAGATGGCACTGAAACAAGGATTCCAGCCTCGGTAGTTTTCCTTCAAAATCAGTGCCAAGCCCAGGATAATCCTTTCTAGCAATTTGTTCCTTGATTTTTGAACCACCAGTTTCTGTATAAAGTAGAATTTGTTATCTGCTGCTCCCCTTCTATAGCCATGCATTGAACAAGCTTTGACAAGACACAGAACAGACCTTCAAATACTGAGCCAAGTGACACCAGAGTCATGAATCCCTACAAAGTACAAAGCTCATTTCTTAACCCTTATCTTCAGGTTGATGTACCACAAGAGAAAATTAGTGATCCAATGAAAAATCAAGAAAAGGAAAAGTAAAATTACCTTCCTTGATGGTAGTTCTGACTCTCCAGCTCTTAAAATTATGCCAAATGTGGGATAATAGACAATGATTGTTTTTTAAAGCTAGCATTCACTACAAACAGAAAGATGAGCCAAACCCAGACAACTAACAGAGCAAAAATAGTGCATGTGCTCATGTGTTATATTTCCTTACACAAAACTACTTTTCAGAAAGTTCTTTAGCCACAGAATTAGGCAAATAACCACTATAGCTAACTCTGAAGAGTGGAGACAAAGTCGTGAAAAATAACCAACTGTAAATTTGCGTTGGTCATTTGCATGTTCTTTTCTCACACAAGTCTTTATCTTAATGTTATCAGCATACATAGGTTATAGGAAGAATAGCTACACCAGAAATCTCATATCCTTAAAACTGATACGCTTTTAATTTATTCTAATGCAGATGATGAAAGGTCTTCAATCAAAGCTGACAAGAGCTCATTAACATAGGCTTTCATACAAGCAAAAAAAAAAAACAACAACAAAAAAAGGAATGCTGTTCTGGATCCAGACAAACACTCCCATCAACATTGATAGATGTTGTAGATCAAGTTTAGCACATAGTGCAAAGACTTTGTAGTCAGTTTACTAATTTTACCCATTATAAGCCTTTATAAACATCAGGCAAATGGCTTGGTTTTGTGTATGTATCTGTTTGGCTTTTTAAGACTGCTCTTATAAAGGCACACATACAAAACAGAAATCAGAGAGAGGACGAAAAAGGAGAGTATTCCAGTAAGGGTCTATTGACAACTGATCATTTATTCCAGGTCAAAACAAAAACCACATGTTTCAGCAAGAAACAGTCACCACAAGTAAGAGTTTGAAGGATTGTTCCTTCAAAATCATTGTGTTTAAGAACATTTCAGTTCAGCAATTTAAGTGCACTGGAGAGATGCCTAGTTTTACCAGTTTTCCAAAATAATTCATTCAGAAGGAATACTACTTCTGCTAATATTAAGTCCTACAGACTGAAATTTCAGATCAAGCCTCTGTCAGATCTTAATGCTGCCAACAGACATGCAACACTGCTCTGCACTTTGGCTTTCTGAGGACTGTACTTTGGAATTCCTGCAGATTGAATAGCTGGCACGGGGAATGCAACATATTAGTAATACTATTTTCACTGCTCCTTCAAAGAAAACCAGTGCATATTTCTCCAGACCTGATAAAATTCATAATCTTTTTATGTCATCTAAACAGAGAAGAAAAAACGTTGTCATGCATATTTTGGACGTATAAAAAAAAAATTTTGCTACATACTGCCATCCAAATACCTCCAAGCTATGCTTTCCTTACCAGCAACTGAGAAGGAGGTATGTACTTTGAACAGGAAAGATGCAACAGACAATATAAATCAAAAACTGTGAGAATTAAACATCAACAGGATGGAAGAAAAGAACCTGCTACCACAGTGGGTAATTAAAAGACAAAAAAAACCAAAATAAAACAAAAAACCTACCAATCCAATTATCCATCAGAGACTCTGCAGTTACTGCGGCTTCTACATGACTTGCAGCCTTCCTGATCAAGGGCCGTCACAGGACACCTAAGCAATAAGAATTTCACGTTTCAAACTTGGAATACTTATTAGCAATTTGCAGTTTTCAAGAAGCGTAGGGATACCTGTTCCACCTTGGTCATTTCTGCATTTTAAAAAACTGCAACACAATGAGGATGTTCAGGTTTGGGTTTTGGTTTTGGTTTTAACTTGTTCTGTTCTTATAAGTAAACTAACCTTTGATAACCTATCTCCATTTGCGGCAGAGAGCAGAATGACTTTGTTAGAAGATTCCCTCTGCCCTGAACTCATCATCTGAGTTTATACATGCGATTTTTCCTCTATCCTCTAAGCTTACAGTATAATGATGAAGCTCTATAAGGTGAGAAAAAAGCCTTCATTTCATAGATCTTATTACAATAACCTGTGCATTTTCATCACTGAATGGGGGGACACGACCAAAAAACAAACTAGTCCCCCTAGCGTACCTTTGCAGTAAGAATCCAAAGAATATGTGGCAAAATCACTACCCTGTCTTTTTGTGTGCAGCTAGCTTTTTTTTTTTTTTTTAGTATAAGACATAGCCACTTAGAGAAACTGTGGAGAAACTAGGCAACCTTTCAATCCATTTATCTAATTTCCCACTGTTTCTATTTCTGAACAAGTTAAAAAAATAAATTAATCTGTATCCAGATTTCATTAAATAAAACGTGCTGACCTGTTGGCAATTGCCAGGTCTGGTTTTATCACAGTACTTTGTTTAGCCTGGTACTTTCTGTTACCTCTGGCACTGAAATTGTATTTAAAAAAAAAAAGATAATAATGTTGAAAAGACATTTGATTCATTGTCATTTCCATCCTGGCATCCATAGCTTCCAGAATACATAAATGACAATCAGTGCTGTGAAAATGTTTAATGTAGTAATTTTAAAAGTGCTATAAAAAACAAGTACAACACATACAAAAAAGGCGAGACCTTATAACAACTGTTCAGATGCCTCCTCTGGCTAATTTTCAGTTTGAAAAAAATGTATGATGTAAAAAAGTAGGCTTTATTTGCTAGCTAGCAGTACCCCTGTTCCAAGTCGAACGAAGCAGAAGACATTGTACTCAAGTGAAAACACAACTCAAGATAGCTTCTCTGATGCTCTACAAAGAGGAATCACTTGCTTTCTAAAAGCAAAACTGGGCACAGCGGATGAGTGAGGAATCTCTCCAAAAAGGGTTACATAAGGCATTGCCAAACTTCATGTCACCTCCACAGGGGCCTCAAGTTGCTATTTTCCCCCTGCCTCTGGTGAGCGGGGATTAATGATCTAAATGAGACAACGCTCAGATAAGAGGTGACGGCAGAAGCCTGTCCAAAGGAAGGCTTCCCGGGCTGAAGCCTTGCTGGGGAGGCTGGAAGGGGATGGGGAAAACCAGCCTCGCCGCCCCAGCGAAACTCCAGCTTCGCTCCGGGCCG
>NW_010544231.1:0-2157 GCF_000687285.1 Phaethon lepturus | reverse complement strand
ATATCTGTATAAGCTGTGCAGTTTCTCGTAGCCATTCCTGTTACAGTACCTCTCAAAACAGAGGAAAATCTTTCACTACATTTCAGTTCATACTTAATACACAGGAAAGATGGTAATATTCCTCTCAGTGTTAAATTATTGTCTACTTACAATGCCCAAATGGCGTGTGGTTTGGCTGACAGCAGAGGCATCAGACATTCCTCCCTGTCCTGTCAGCAATTTCGTTCCTGCGTTGACGGGCAGCGCTGCAATGGCACGCTGCCAAATATAACATCCACTCAGCCCAAAATTCAAGCAGCCTTGATATTTTCTTTCTTTATGGTAATATCAAAGTTACCAAGGGCTTTAAGGTCGTTAAGACCTATAAAGAAACACTGTTCCTTGCTTACTCTTTGAATTGGAAATGAAACAGCCCAGATATATCATCATGAGATCAGACGTTATCTAAAGCAGGCTGGGGTACTCTTCAGTAAGGAACAGATAACGACGTTAGCCTTGGAACCAAGAAAACAAATGCTTAAAAGTAAAGCCTTATGCACACGGTTTGCATCTGAAAAGTCACTGTTTCCCCTTCTCACTACTACTAAATTTGTTTTCAGTAGAGGAAACATTCGAGCCCTTTTTAAACTAACAACTATTAAAAAACTAGATTCATTTTCCCTCATCGGGTGTATGGCATAAGGCAAAAACAATACCAACATGAGGTGTAAACCAGGCTATCCCAGCAAAACCTAGAAATGAAAAGTATTACATATTTTAATTACAGTAATTATGTGAGACTATCATTGAGTAACTACTTTTCCCAACAACCAATCACAATTCAGACCTGTTCTCCATTCTGCCTTGGGAACGAATACCCGGGCAGTGTCTTTGGATTGCCTGCTCTCATTTACAACGCAGAGCACCGCCCCAGGACAGCTTTGGTGCCTGTCTCGTTACAGAAATCTCTGCTGAAAAGGCAACAGGTTGTGTTTGAATGTGTTGGGACAAGGAAATGCTCAGTGGTGAGTAATTACCTCCAACTTAAACTAGGTGAGGAATAGCACCGTGGCCATCTTATTTCATAACCCAGGTCAGCAATTAAGCTTGCACAACATAACATTGATATGGATGAAGTTCTTAGAACTGGTCTACCCAGAATTGCTCCCCAGCTAGGTGAACCATAAGTTTCTTTAGTACCAGACTTGGGTAAGCTGTCTTTAAAATGTACCTTGAAAATTGTGTCTGCTCAGGTCAGAGGATTCTAAAGCTGGTAAGCTCAAAATAAAGACTTTTCCTGCTTGTCCTGCAGCAAAAGTGCAGCTGCAGGTGTAGACATGCATGAGTGTGTGCATTTTTTTCTTCTAGCTGGCTCCAATTGCAAAAGGTATTTATTGCAGTGAAACCATGGAAGCACAGCTTCAGTCCAGACCTGCGCAGACCCACTTCACTTTCTCTTCTGCATCCTCTCCAGCAGCCCAGCTTCGCACCACAGGCGAGACCACTGCGCTAGCTGAGCAGTAACGTGGCTGAAATAATGCCAACTGCAAGAGCCATAGCACTGCTCCTCAAACTTTTGAACATGAAGCTCCACTTCCAGCTGAATTGAAGAATCAAAGATATTAGAACAAAAAGAAAGATTTCTCAGGAATGTTAAATGAAGTGATGAAAGTTTTGACTGTAAGAAAGTAGACACAGAATATTCATTTGCTATATATTTTGAAAATACCAAGACTACAGAAAAATAGTATATGTTAATTTAGAAGATATTGCAATTCTTTTTAATTTCTGCCACATTATCCATATGAAGAAAAATCTTGTGGGTCAGGGGTAAGGTCTGTGTCTGAATATTAACTTCCTCAGAATTCCTGAGAAATCGTTCATAGTAACTGAATACAGCAGTAAGCAATGAGAGAGCTATCAAAAAATAATTGCTTATTATTACTACTTTACACAAGTACTTAAGTAAAGCCAAGATAAGAGAGCAAAGTATTTCAAGTATTTTACTCTATAGATAAATACTAATGAGAGGATAATAAAGGGAGGTACCGAAAACCCATTAAGTATTCAGGCAACATCAGATGAGACCTTTCCATTGGTTTTATTCATACAAATTACCCCTAAAGTATTCACTGAGAATTACATCCTATTTATCTAAGATCTCCTGACAGCAAGATC
>NW_010544230.1:19354-27303 GCF_000687285.1 Phaethon lepturus | reverse complement strand
TCCAACCCAAACTGTTCTATGATTCTGTGCACATTGCAAATGAAAAAATCAGCTAATACTAGCCCACCAGAAAGAAAAGGGGAAAAGGAGAAGGTTAGTGCAGCCACATGCCAAAATACGTTACAGCATGCAAGACTAGAGCCAGCCCACACTTTTATACAGTGCACTCTTAAGATCCATTGGAAGGTGCAAATGCTAATTAGGAACGTGAACCAGATAACCTCACCATCAGTTAAAGTCCAATTATTCCTACCGGGATTTCACGATACTAATCTTTTTGTCCTTCTTCCAGCAATCATGCCCAACTAGAGTTATTACAGTAATTTTACAGAGTTTAACGCCGGGCTGGGGTGGTGTTGCATTGTTCACTGGGTGCTTGACAGGTTTTCTGAGGAAAGTGGCGATGTCATGTTTGCGTATGTATTCGCGCACAAAGATATGTGCAAACCCTTTCCATTTAAAATGCAGGTCCACAACTGTGACGCTTGTTCATCTCGCGTTGCTTGTTGGCTGAACAGAAAGGGGGGCAAACTTTCAGTTCGGTGCCCTGACCTTCTAGGTCCCATGCACTTAAAGGGGCCTATAAGAAAGATGGGGACAGACTTTTTAGCAGGGCCTGTTGTGACAAGACAAGAGGTAATGGTTTTAAACTAAAAGAGGGTAGATTCAGACTAGATGTAAGGAAGAAATTTTCTACAATGAGGGTGGTGAAACCCTGGCACAGCTTGCCCAGAGAGGTGGTAGATGCCCCATCCCTGGCAATATTCCAGGTCAGGTTGGACGGAGCTCTGAGCAACCTGCTCTAGTTGAAGATGTCCCTGCTTACTGTGGGGGGGTTGGACTCGATGGCCTTTAAACGTCCCTTCCTACCTTCTGTGATTCTGTGATGGTTATCGGTGGCAAAAATGAATCCCTTTATAAACGTTTGGCTATGGGATTCTTTCTATCTTTGGATTTTCCCTTGTCTGTAAGACTCAGTCTAAATGTGATCTCTTGTAATTGCTTTTGAGCAGGAGGGGCATACCTGCGTGCTGCAGACAGCTTCCTCCCCCAGCCTTTGCTCAGCATTTTGCATCCACGTGAGACTGCAGTGTCGGATGCAAAAATAGAACTGCTCCAAAATGCGACACTTTGGAGGTTGCAATAGCTTTCATTTCTAGGAAGTTGAGGGTGCTGTTTTCTGCTCTTCAGCTCCTCATCCTAGTTCTGTATCAGTGAGAGGAAGGTAATCTGCTCATGAGTAAAAATAGACTGAGAGTAGACTAACACTCTATGCTTTAATCAGGTATACAACAATTAACTCCTTAGCGTCTGTGGAGGTGCACAGGCATCCCAGTATCATAGCCGTGCGTGTTGGAAGGAACTGGGGAGGCCAGCTGGGCCAGCCCCAGATTTGAGCAGGGTGATGGCCAACACTGGGTCAAGGCCAGCTGTGACATTGCCTGACCAATGCCTTGAAACCCCCCCAAGAAGAGAGGCTCCTTGGTCTTGCTGAGATACCGGTCCCAGTACAGCATTACCCTTCCAGGAAGAAATTTGTCAGGTGGAGAGTTGAATTCAGTTTGGAAGAAGCCCGACTGGTGACAGGTCCTCAGCACGGATGCTTCTCTGCGGGAATAAAGTTAGGAAAGGTGGCCGGTCCAGTAGGCTGGTGGTTATCCAGCAAGTGAAGGTGTGTTGCTTGGGGTGAGGGTGCATAGGAAGAGAAGCTCAGGCTGCGTCACCAAGGCAGCTGCCAAAATGCCCCGCAGGCAGTTGGCAAATGGCCTTGTTTCAGGGGCAGGGCAGAATTGCTGAACTTTGAGCCACACCAGCTTGAAGAAGATGTTTCTGAAAGATGATGTCTCCTGGCTTGGGGTAGCCAAGCCTACTCTCTTGCACAGAAGCAAAATTTGCCCCTTGGAAGCAGCAGTTCTGGATCCTGATAAATGTTCTTCTCGCCCAACTAGCTTCCAGTCTGGGAAACACAGTTCAGCATATGACATTGGAAGTCTTCCTGATCTCTTCCTTTATATTGTACTAAATGGCAAAGAGGGTTCCTGGGGTCTTACAAGCATCTACATGACAAGGAAGTTGGTGTCACATCTTTTAATTACATTATTGGTTGCTCATTTCCCCTGTAATTTTCCTCATTGCTTATCACGGTACAGTAACATATGGTTTTGGTAGCTTGATTGCTACAGTACTGGGTTTATTATTACCTGAGGGTCCTGATGGACAACAAGGGGGACAAGAGTCAACGATGTGCCCTGGCAGCAAAGGAGGCCAGTGCCATCCTGGGCCACATTAGGCAGTGTTGCCAGCAGGTTGAGGGAGGTGATCCTTTCTGTCTACTCAGCATTGGTGACTCCTGGAGTGCTGGGCCCAGTTCTGGGCTCCCCAGTACAAGAGAGATACGGACATACTGTAGAGAGTCCAACAAAGGGCCATGAAGATGGTGAAAGGGACTGGAACATCTCTTCTATGAGTAAAGGCTGAGATCTGGGACTGCTTAGCCTGGAGAAGAGACTGCTCAGGGATCTTACCAATGTGTATCAATATCTGATGGGAGGAGTAAAGAAGACAGATTGTTCTCAGCAGTACCCAGAGCCAGGACAAGAGGCAATGGACACAAAGTGAAATACAGGAATCTCCATTTAAATGGAAGGAAAAACGATTTGTACTATGACGGTGGTCAAACACTGACACAGGTTGCCCAGGCAGGCTGTCTGTCCTTGGAGATACTCAGAACCCAAGTGGACATGATCCTGAGCAACCTTCCCGAGGTGGCCCTGCGTTAGCAGAGGTGTTGGACTAGTTGATCTCCTGAGGTGCCCACAAGCTGCATCCAGTCTGTGATGCTGTGGTGATTTTAATGCGCAATATGTTTTTTGTGACTGAAGTGACAACATATCTATAACAAAGTCTTGCGTTTTTTCACTTTAGTAATGTTTGTTTATCGTAAGTACTGTACAGCTTATGGGCTTAATCATAATGAAGAAAAACTTTCTCATTTTTCTGCATTAAGAAATACCAGACGTTGTACCCACATGTTCACCCATTACAATAATTGACTTTATAATAATCTTGTTATCTATGCGGAGCTAAGGTGAAAGTACTTACTTTTGAGCTCCTCGCTCTCAGTGATGTACAACATGTAATCTTGGACTGGTGGTCTTGTAAGGGGATGAGGGTGGGGTGGAGGGGTATAGGCTGAAGAAGCCGACGCAGAGGGGTTTGAGCGTGGCCTGTTTCTGGAGAAGCCGTTTAGGGGACAGGGCAGCCTTTTGTGGCTCCAAAACCGGGGGAGAAGCTGGCGAGGAGAGAGGCTGTTCCTCCTCTCCCTCGCATGTGGGAGTTGCTGGCGGGCGCAGGCTTGCCAAGTTCACTGCTGCTGGCTCCTTTCACTGGGAGCTTGACCAGGAGGCTGTTTATTCCCATTCCAGCTTCCAGCGAGAGCCCTGGCCTCTACAGAGCTGCAGGGAGGAGGCTGTGAAAAGCGTAAAGGTTTTGCTCCCGGACTTTTGTACTCGTTTATACCGTTCAAGCTGTGTTTTTCATTCTTTCTGTTGTCTTGATTTCCCAAAGCTTAAGCAAAGTGTCTCTTTTTCCACAGCTGCACGTTTAACTTCATCCCGTTCAGGCCTGAAAAACAGCTAAGAATATTTCTGGAGGAGACTTTTGCCATATTTACCTTTCAGAAAAACTCTTCATTTACAGGGCCAGTATTTTATAGTATGAAGTCTGATTTTTTTTTTTTTTTTTTAATCCACATTTTTTGGGCTGCTGAGAATTGGTTGGCATGTTTGGCATTAACTGGTGATCCACAGTAACCAGCAGACTCTCAGTCTTCCATCGCCTTAGACTTGTCACTCCAAAATAGTGGAAAGCAAAGGTGTAGGATGGGTTGAGAAGCTCTATGAATTTATAACGTGATCTTTCTCTCCTCCTCCTCCCATTCTCTCCCTGCCAAAGCAATGGTACTCATGCCTTGTCTGGCATGCTTATTTGGGCACGTGGTAAAATAAAAGCAATTAACAAGAGCACGGGAGGTCTGTTCAGTTGCTTTAATTAGACGTTCGTAACTAAACCTCTTATTCCCCATGGATTAACGCAGTGGCCTCCCCTCACTGTGTTTTTGTGCCACACTGTTTTAGAAAGAGGGTGTGCGTCCAGTGCTGCGTATACGCAGGTACACAAGGATTTGGAGGGCATCGGTCGTGGCTACATTGCCAGGCAGCCACCGCTCCCCAAATGACAGGAGCCCTCAAATCCTGCTCCCACGGGTCAGCTCCGACCTGGGAAGAGGCGCTCAGGCACTGCAACGTGCGGCTCATCTGGCTGGACGCCTGTGGGTGTTTCTGTGGCCAGTGAGAAGGAAAGTGGTCCTGGTAAGGCTTCATTCTCTCAACCATCACCAGTTTATACCTGGTGTCTGGTGAAGAGAGGACCCCTACTGGGAAGGGCTGTCGTGGTTTTTCTGACATCCTCTTGTGGCAGGGTTTTTTTTTAATTTTGTGGAAAGTGGTTGACTACAACTCAGGCATCTCCCTGCAGGAGGAGGATCCATTTTGTCATGGACAAAAAATGAGCCATGCAAATTATTCCAGGCTTTCCATACTCATTCTCACTTGCCTGCAATGAGTAGCCAAACAAGAAATCCTGAGCGTTGGGGGCTTTTTGGTTGGTTGGTTTTTATTACAGCACAGCCCCACACAACTGTTTCCTCTAATTCCCTATTAAAACACCGTACCTTGCAGCTGCTAGCTACTGTTTCTCAAAGCTGACATCTGTGTAGCTTCACGGATCGGCCACGTAAAACAGCTCCTGTGTTGACCTTGTGTGACTCAAAATTAAGAGGACGTTGAAGTGTCACAATTCAAAGACATATAAGTGGTGCAGACATGATGTTTCTCAAAGCAGGTTTCCTCTAGAGCTGGCCTGCTTATTTTTCTCCACTCAGTATAATATCCACCCTCTCCCTGGCCAAGGCGGCTGTGCTGGCAGCGCGGTCTGGGCGCGCGACTCTGTTGGTGGAGGCGCGTGAATTTGGAAGCAGCGTTCTTTCCTCTTTTGTGTCAGCCTCCTGCACTGCGTTTGAAGCGTGTAGCATATTTCCCGTCCGCTGCGAGTCATGTGTATGCTACAGATAAAGAAAATGCGGCACTGACGTCAACTAAAATATTTATGTGTCTGTTTAATATAAAGTGGTGAGATTTTTTCCTTCAGCTGAGGTGCACTTAGGGAAGCAGGCAGTGATGAAAGAGTGGCCCACATAATTTTGAATTGTACCTCATAATTAATGCACATCGAAGTGGGCACACGTAGCTTATAAAGAGGATGTTTCTATCTGCGTTTGTTTTTTTGGAGATTTTTTTTTTCAATGTCACATATTATACTGAGAACTAGGATGACCTGAATTTTTACTGTCCAATGCAAGAGATACTACAGAGCTTCTGCTAAGGGCTCTGGTTGTTGACAGTGAGAGATCTGCTCATCTAATGTGTTAGCAGTAAAGAAGGTTAGTGGGACACAGGAAAACTACTTTCTTACCCAGCTGTCTTCCCAGTGAGGCTCTTTCAGCCATTTCAGTAGATGGGTAAATCACATTTCCCCATTTATTAGACAAAAAAAGATCCCAGAATCAGTCCATGCTGTTACCGAAGCAAGAAATGTCTCCGCATTTGTTTTTCCTCCAGTGCATCGTCCCTGAGATCTTCTCCTGAAGATCTGAAACATGGCATGTATTGACTTACTTTTAACTCCACAGTAAGACCTGAACTTTCATGGAAAGCAGATTGGCCCCATTCTGCAGATTCTTACAAAGCTCAAGGTCAATAGGTTTCAAAGATGGATGAGCTGAATTAAATCATTTGGGGGTTATTGATTCGAGGATTAAACAGAAGAGGTGTTATTTTAATGCTTATATTACTTTATTTTGAAAACATGATTTTTTTTTTCCCCCTGTTCATTTTCTACAGAAACGTTCCAGAGGTCAAGTGCTATTCGACAAAGTGTGCGAGCATCTGAACCTTTTGGAAAAAGACTACTTCGGGCTAACATACAGAGACACAGAAAACCAAAAGGTAACCCGCAAAAATGTAGCTGGCCTTTGGCATGTGGGCATTGGAGCTCCCTGAGATACCCTCCAGACAGTTGCAAACAGTCCAGAAGTTGTTTTTGTCTTCTTTTCCAGGTTCCATAGACATAATCTTGAGCTATTGTTTTTAGTAACTCTCTACCTCTCAAGAGCATCCCCTGTGTTTCCCTGGCTTCTCTCTGTGTTGACTATATATGACATGAAAGAAGTTAATCGTATAGCTGGTTCTCTTTCTAGTATGATTTATTTCATTACTGCCATGGATGAAAGTCAGATTTACATTCATAGATACACTACTAAACTTATGATACTAAAATACGGCTTAATAATACTGTGGTTGGGATACAGATAGGCAGGAGTTGATGGACTGCTCCTGCTAACTGTTAAGATAAAGCAAGGCTTTAAGTCGTTACTTGCTTTATCTGAGTGTTGATGTTGATTTGGCTAAAGACATAAGTGTTCAGAAGCAGTTGGCAGCAATAGTGAATCACATCCTGCTTGTCTGCATCTCAACTTCAGTATTTAATAAGCTGTGTATTAACAGTGTTCAGGATGATCTAATGTGCAGGTGATACACATATTGTTTCGGACACGTTACGATGAAAGAGAGAGTATCAAAGGATAATTTAAAATATGCTCTGTGTTTTTGGCGGTTTAAGATAAATGAAAGAAACCAGTACCAAAACTTGTTAGCAATATGTGTCTTAGGCCAGCAGAGCTCCAGGGTGAAGGTATTTTGTGCTTCGCATGCCTTGAAAGGTCTTCCCTGGTGAAGCTGGAGCTATTACTGATTCTTTGGCTGTTTATGCCTTGTGAGAACAACAGTTATATTTTCTAGGCTCCCCTTTGTTTCAGTTCTATATGATATAAAATAAATCAGTCCTTTTTTCTCTCTTTTTCCCTTTCTTTACAGACTTCTAAATATAAGGATTTTGTTTCTGATTCAGAAAAATCACTTAAGCAGACGCTTTGTCCATGCCAGTGCAAGATAACACTTCAGCGTATGCTTAGTTTTGAGTTGTGGTAAAAGTCAGGCAGGTGTTTAAGTGCATTTCCAGAGAGGTGTGCTTTCTGGTAGCGGAAGGAGGAGAATGTTTTCATTATTAACAGGTGGTTTAGAAGTACTAAACGTTTACAGATTGCCAGTTACTTTACAGAGCTAAATAGCTAAAAGAATACTCCTTGCCACCCCGTTTATTGATCAATAACATACATATTTTTAACGTCAAAGTACTTAGTAATTCACCTCCATCCTCTGCCAGATAACGTCCAGCCAGACGATACACACACCCGCGTCGCGTGTCACCTGAAAGCAGAAATCCTGCTGCATCTTTAATTTCTTGGTGCATGGTGTGCTTCGTGCGCAGCGGTGGCTGGAGCTGTTCAGGCTCATGTTTTGCACCGCAGACCAGGTTTGGACAGCTGCAGACTGGCTGTTTTTGTTCGGGGCGGGGGGGTGGATTGTGGTGTTCTGCTCGTTTGATATTGCTTTAGTATTTTCTTTTCTCTGATACGTTTGTTTATCTTTCTTTGGAGAAAGTGGAACTTTCCTAGGGGAAGCGAACTTTTTGTTCTGGGCTGTGACATGCGTTTTAAATACTAATTTGATGCTATTAGAGGACAAGTTAGAAGCGTGGGGCCTGCCCGGTCCCGAGAGACAGGCGCGGAGCAGGCTGCTCTATTAATTGTAAGCTCTGGCCGCAGCAGCGACACCGAGAGACCCCGAGCTGCTGTGCGACTCCCCCGGTGGAATTTCATCTGCCCCTTGGCGTCCATGGAGCAGTAACTATCGCCGTGGCAATTCCCCATCGCCTCGGCGGGGGTTTTGCCTCGCGTAGTCGGCGGGCTCTGCGCCGGGGCGGCCCCGGAG